>NW_021938949.1:4816218-4861155 GCF_001715985.3 Manacus vitellinus
GGAGGTGTTTGAAGCAGGAGCAGCCTCAACACGGCTTGGAAGCTCCAAAGGGATGAGAAAGGCACCCGCGGGAGGGATGTGCGGGCACAGCCCGGCGCTGCCCTCCCCAAAAAGGTGCGAAAGCCCTGGATGTGCCCAGGCCGCAGGGATGGGGCTCAGCCAGCCCCGGGGGGCCGGAGCTGAGCGCAGGATGCTCCTCTCCGATCCAGCACGGGGGGCTGGAGTTGCTCCAGGGTGGGCAGCAGGACGCGGATGTCAAGGTCGAAGCGGAGCCCTGGGGGTCAGCGCTGCTCGGGGCTGGGAGCAGCTCCGTGTGTCCCTGTGCTGGCTCCAGGCGGCTCCCAGAATTCCCGGATCCGGGCACAGCCTGTTCCCGGTGCCCGGAGCTCTGCGCTGAAGAGCAGGGAAAGAACAACCCGGCTCAGGCGTTTTGGACTTGCAGGTTGTGTTGGGGTGAACTAGAGAGCTTTTGGAGTTTTTGAGGGAGGAGACGTGCGGGTTCCACCAGGCAGCCTGTTCTGGGTGTGCTGGGAGCAGTCTGGGAGTGCTGGGGTGGGAAATCCCAGCTCCTGGGCACGCTGGCACCAGGACTTGGTGGCTGGGGTGGATCTGCACTGCTGGGGTGGGGTTTATCCAAGCCAGAGACCCCACACCTTGGAAGTTCCTCCCCAAGGCTCCTCTTCTGGAGCTGCTTCACTTCTTACAGCAAGAGAAGCTGTTCCTGAGCTCCTTCCAACCCGGGGCTCTCCCCGAGCCAAAGGGATCCGAGGCTGTTCCAGCTCTCCCCCAGCCTGGAAGCAGACACAGCCTGTAGTCAGAGCTCCTCAACTGCCCTGTCTTTGAGCCTCTCATGTCCCTGAAACCAGCTGATGTTTGGATTTGGATGAGCTGGATTACAGAGGAGAGGGTTGGAAGAGAAGCATTTTGATACAAACCCCTGCTGATGGTGATGGACCAGGGCTGGAGCTGGATTTTGGAAGGTCATCCCAGCCCGGGGAGGGCACAGAGATGTCGGCTCCACACCTTCCTCTGCCTCAAACTGCTGAAATCTGGGAGCAAAACCAGCAGCAGGTGATTTCCAGGACTGTCTGTGTGGCAGGACCAGCTCAGCCCGAGTGAGTAATCCATGAGCAAAACAGAGCCTGAAGTGTGCTCGGGGAAAGAAAGGATTCAGCAAATATTTGGCAAAAGCAGAATTGTTTTATGGGCTGTTTGTTTGCAAACTAAAAATAGGAGCAAGTTACCAGGTCGTGTCTCCTCAGGGTGCTCTAGGAAACGCTGGGCTGGGGTGAGCAGGGGCATAACCAGGTGTTGTCAGCTTGAAAATGTGGTTTTTAAAGATTTTTCTACTGCTAGAAGTGGTAAGAAGTCATTCAACTTGGACTTCAGCTGCTCAGTGTTTAGCACCAATGCAGTTAATCCAAAGAGAGAAGCAATTTAGGGCGAGACAGTTGGTTTGTTGTGTGTTCTGTAGGGAAAAATCAATCCCTCCAGGTTTTTTTGGAGCGAGAAACACGCCCTGAGAAACATCAAATGGCAGATTTGAACGGGGAGAAAGTTCCCATCTGAACTGATTCATTCTGCTTTTCAACCCCAGGTGGTGGAACAGGGTTGGGAGAGGGGAAACCAAGAATGTTACATATGGAACAATGAGATTTGTGTGCTTTTAGGCAGCTCCTGCTTTAGTCCCAGGACATGGTGACAACTGCCAGGAGGTGAAGGAGGTCTCACCACGATGCTGCATCTCCCTCCTGCTCACACAGAGCCTTCCCTGGGGGTGTTATTTCAGAGCTGCTCTTCCAGGTCACACCAACTTTCACACCATCTCCCTCCCCTTCCAGCAGCAAACCCCTCAGCTCTGCCTGCTGGATCCATGAAAACACCAGGAATGTGGCCCCTGGGCTGTATTATGGGAAGCAGCAGGTGATGAACACTCAAAAGGGCAAATTTACTGAAGGACCAAGAGAGTTTTCTTTGCTTTATTACAGCAAATTATCACAGCAAATTACTCCACTGACAAATCCATGGGGTGGGAAGATCTTGACTCCTAAAATGAGGTTTCTTTCTGGGATGGGAAAACCCTACAAAGTTCTGCTGCCAGTACATAATTCTCGGAGAGTTATCCAGCTGCTTTTCTTCCCATTACACCTTAGAATGCCTTTTTTTTCAAAGCCTGTCCCTCTGGGTTCCCATTTTGGCTGTTATTCCTGGTCCTCCTGCACCTGGAAGCAGCAATTTGCCATCCTGTTGTTGTAATTCCATTCACAGCAATTACGGTCGGTGCTGCATAAGAGAGTTATGATTCCAGCAGTAAATAGGCAGCGAGATCAAATCTTGACTCATAAAATTAGGTTTCTTTCTGTAATTCCTGCTTGATCCCAGCTCCACTCTCATGCAATGCACTCCAGAGGGTTATTTTTTGCTTTGCTATTGCAACCACAGCCAGGCAGGATTTCAGCCTTCATCTGGCTGGGCATTTTTAAGGTTTGTTCTTCCTTAGGCTGTGATGGTTTGCAGTCACTGATGGGCTCTGTGATGTTGGATCCTCACTCTGTTGCCCAGCAAAATTACATGTATTCAGGATACCTGCTAGAGAAGTTTTCACTAATTTCTGGGCAGGATGGGCTGTGCTATAATCCCTCTTTTCTTTCTCCCCTCATTATGGCAGGGACATGGACAGTCAGATATGTTCAGCTGCAGTGGATGCTGATTTTTTTTTGCCCTGCCAAAGGAGAATTTGGAATGATATCATTGGTTACTCTGGGTCTGTGTTCTTATCTCCTTTCTGGTTTGTGTGCTTTAGGCAGAAAGCCCATAATTTATGAACTGTGCCAGTGGGGTGGCTCGGAGATCAAACACCAAAGGGAAAAAAATCTGGCTGAGAACAAGTGCCCTGGAGGGAATGTGTTTTATTAATCCACTAATTAAGAACACCCAAACAAGGCTATCAGGTATCAGTCAGCATGTCTTAATTATGTTTAGTCATCCTTTGGGGAGGTTCATGGCCACTGACTGCTGGAGTGACAATGTGAGCCCAGGCAGAATGGGGCAAGTTGTGAGATGGACAGAGGGACAAATCCTCTGTGCTCACCCAAAACAGCCAGAAAAACATCATCTGCAGCTGTCCAGGTTTTCTTTTGTTGTTGCCATATCATAAAAATACCCCAAAATACCAGTGGCTACAAGGGAGGGAGGTTTCCATGGCTGAGTGGATAAAACAGGGAACGGACACTCGAGGTCTGGGCTCAGTTTTCATACCTGGATGACTTTAAGCACATCACATCCTCACATGGGAATGTTCAGGTGATGGAAACTCCCTCATGGTGCTGCCAACCTGCAGGTTGGCACCAGATGAACACTTGAGATTTTGCATCAGAGCCTCAGCAAATGTGTTGTCCCATTCCTGGAAGTGTCCAAGGCCAGGTTGGACAGGGCTTGGAGCAACCTGGGACAGTGGAAGGTGTCCCTGCCCCTGGCAGGGGGTGGGACTGGATGTTCTTTAAGGTCCCTTCCAACCCAAACTATTCCAGGATTCTGTGATTTCCTTCTCAGTGCTCTCGGTATGACAATGAATATTGTGAAATTCATCACGTTTTAATTGTAATTCAACAAAACCCCCAAGAGTGAAGGTTAATGTTCACACAGAACCAAGGAGAAGAGCCCCAAAATACTGCAGTGACAAAGTGCTGAAGTGTCACTGGCCCCTGGGGACAGCACAGCAGCAGGAGGAGACATCACAGCTGCTGCTGGAGGAGGCTGGAAACTGTCCCTCTCCTTGGAAGACACACAAAGTCCTTCCAGGAAAACCTTTGGGTGCATCAGGAATGCCAGGCATGGATGGCTGGAAGAGCCTGAGGCCTTTTGTGCTGTAGATTTTCTTCAGGGTGAGAAGAAATCTGAGAGTGTCCAACTAAAGGAGCTCCTTGTCCTGCTCCTCCAAGGCCTCAACTCCAAAGGCAGTGGAAGGAGCACCAGGCTGGAACTTCCTGGGTCATTTCCACAGTCACCTATTCCAAGGAGGTGACTTTAGAGGAAAGATGTCCTTCCTCATTTCTGAGAGCCCCAGGATGAGCCACACATGACTGCACCTCCTGACCTGCCCCTGCTGAGCTCCAGTTCTTTTTACATCCTCCTATTTTTGGAGTCCCAGCACAAAAACTTGGCTTTTTTTTTTTTTTGGCCCAGACTGTGATGCTGAGCTTGTCTGCCCTGCTGAGGAGAGCTGCTTTCCCAGGCTCAGCACCAAACTCAGCCCCAAAGTTTCAGCTGGAAATAAAAGAGTTTATAAACACCGACTGCCCCATCCCACCACCCTTTTCCTTTGTATTCTGCCCTTCAAACATCCCAGCTGGGTCACACAGAGAGAAAATGGGATCTTCCCAAACCCCCAGAGCACAGGAGGAGTGTGGGGCTGCTGTGGCTTCTCCCAGATTCCCCCCCACGAAGAAACTGAGATTTAACACAATATTTTAAGCTGAGATTTAACACAATATTTTAAGCTGAGATTTAACACAATATTTTAAGCTGAGATTTAACACAATATTTTAAACTGAGATTTAACACAATATTTTAAACTGAGATTTAACACAATATTTTAAGCTGAGGGTCAGGACAGCATTTAAAGCTCCACTTTTTAGACAGAGCTGGGCTTTGCCTTTTTTTTGTCTGAGCATTAATCCAGTCCTATTTCATTTATAAGGGGTATGGTCTGGCTGAGCTCTCCCTGCAGGGATTGCAGGGATGCTCCCACCGTGCCCGTGGCTGCAACACCTGAACCCAAACACCCAAACAAAGTGTTCAGAACCTTCAGACCATCTCCACCTCCAAGCCAGCATTTGTAAGAACGTTGTAGATGGTTCATATATTTCCTTCATGACTGAAATTAGGAATGGCTTTAGAATAATAACTTAAAAAATTAGAACAATAACCCCCAAATTCAACTTCTCTCATGACTGCCCTAAAGCAAACCCTGAAAAAAAAAAACCCTCCCAACCATTTACAGCTTTAAAATGGTCCTTTTCACCTCTGGCTTGGATTTGGGGGGGATAAGATGATGTGGAGCTCTTCCTGCCATCCCAGCCCCCCCTGGATCCCTGATTTCCCTGCTCCATCTCCTCCCAGCCGTGGAGTGACATGTGAGACACCTACTCCCCATCTGCACGTTTCCAAATCAGAGCAGCAGATCTGTGATTACAACTGGGAGCTGGAGGGACTTCTCCTCTTCCCCCACTGCAGTTTTTCTCACCCCAAGAGAAAAAGCCCAGCAACAGCCGTGGAGGTGGGTTTGGATTCCTCCTGGAGACAAGGAGGTTTTCGTGCTGCAGTGATGCACAGTTTGCTTGGGCTCGAAAGGCATGGATGCAGAGTGGGCTGGGTGTTTGGGAATCCAGCTTCCTGCCCCCGGATTATTATGGAAATGTGACCATCAGGTGATGGCAACAAAGGTTGCTGAGCACAGCCTCCTTGAGCACCTTCACCGAGGTTCGTTGTGAGACTCGGGAGAGACCTCGTGTTTTGAATCTGCAACTTTTTTTAGAGCAAATGCTTTCAGGTTTCTCTGGAGAAATGCTTTATAAACACCTACTTGGACAAAAATATGAAAAAATATTCCTGTGAATCAAACCCAGCAGAGAAACAGGGCGTTGGAAATTCTCAGCCTCTTGCAGAATGTCTATTAAAACCTCTCCTGCCACCCCCTCTGCTCAGCTGTGCCCTGCAGTGCCCACTGCAGCTTGGATTTCTGGCAGAATGAAGGTGTTTCTCGGCCACAAAGTACAGTTCAGGTGAGAGGAGAGGGATTGGAAACACTGAGAGAAGAACAGTCTTGAGAGATGGAAAAGGAGGGGGTTGTTCCTCTCCTGTGCACTCATCCTGATCCACGGAGAAGGGAGCTCAGCCATGGCCCTTCCCACCTTGGAGCTCATGGGCTTTTTCCCTGGGGTTTTTTCATTGTCATGGAGGGTTTAGTTCCCCAATTCCACACTGCTGGTGCTCCCTGGGGGTTCTCCAGTGGCTCTGCCAGGCAATAAGTGGCATTTGAATCCATCAGACTGATGTTTCCATGCAAACAGGGAGACCTGGGAAACATCTGAGCAGAGCTTCTGATCCCAAGAGCTGGGAAGTGCCAGGGCATCCCAGCTCCTTCTGCCTCAGGCTGGGAAGTGTGATGGCCTCACCCTCTCCCCTCTCACCCCTGTTTCCCAGCAGGATTCCTGCTGTTCCCGTGTTACTGTTGTGCAGCCTCCCATCTTTAGGGTTCCATCCAGCTCTGCCTGGATCCTGTGAAAATGAAACAGATGCCAGCAGCTCCTGGGATGAGCCCTGAGCTCTCCCACTGTGCAATCCCTTTGTCCAGGCATTGATCTCACACGCTCACTGCATAATTCCAACACAAATCCTGAACCTGGAGACAAAATTAAATGACGTGTCAAACTGAATGTTCTGTGAATTCACTCCTTCTCTCTTTTTTCTTTCTCTTCAAATTTTCTTTCTAGGAACAAGATGCCCATGAAGTTTAACCTCCTTTAGCCTTAAAAAGCAAAAAGTTATGGATCCTTTGTACTTTTCCAACGCGTTCGGCGCCGAGGGCGGTTCCGGCGGCGGGAATTCCTCCCTGCTGACGAACACGACGGAGAACGGGACCCTCCCGGAGCAGCCCCCCTTCAAGTACGTCCACAAAGTGCTCATCCCCATCTGCTACCTCCTGGTGTGCGCCGTGGGGCTCAGCGGGAACACGCTGGTCATCTACGTGGTGCTGCGTCACGCCAAGATGAAAACCGTCACCAACATCTACATCCTCAACCTGGCCGTGGCCGACGTGCTCTTCATGCTGGGCCTGCCCTTCCTGGCCACCCAGAACGCCATCTCCTACTGGCCCTTTGGCTCCTTCCTCTGCAGGCTGGTCATGACCGTGGACGGCATCAACCAGTTCACGAGCATCTTCTGCCTGACGGTGATGAGCATGGACCGGTACCTGGCCGTGGTTCATCCCATCAAATCCACCAAGTGGAGGCGGCCCAGGGTGGCCAAGCTCATCAGCGTGACCGTGTGGACATTCTCCTTCTTGGTGGTGCTTCCAGTCATCATCTTCTCGGACGTGCAGGAGGACTTTCAGACCTGCAACATGAACTGGCCGGAGCCCGTCAGCATCTGGTCGGCGGCTTTCATCGTCTACACCTCGGTCCTGGGCTTCTTTGGGCCTCTGCTGGTGATCTGCCTCTGCTATTTGCTGATTGTCATCAAGGTCAAGTCGTCAGGGGTCCGGGTGGGGTCTACGAGGCGCAGGAGGTCGGAGAGGAAGGTGACCAGGATGGTGGTGATCATCGTGGTGGTCTTCGTGCTCTGCTGGCTCCCCTTTTACACCATGAACATCGTCAACTTGATATTCATCCTGCCAGCAGACCCCGTGCTGGAGGGCTTGTACTTCTTTATGGTGGTGCTGTCCTATGCAAACAGCTGTGCCAACCCCATCCTTTACGGGTTCCTCTCTGACAACTTCAAGCAGAGCTTTCAGAAAGTCCTTTGCCTGCGGAAGGGCAACGGCATGGAGGACGGGGAGCCCGTGGAACACAGGCAGGAGAACAGCAGCCGCCTGCAGGAGTCCATGCTGACCCAGAGGAACGTGGAGTTCAACGGCCACATGCAGACCAGCAAGGTCTGAGGGCGTGGGTTGGGGCTGCAAAGGGCTGGTGGAGCTGGAGAACTTGGGGGGCCTCGAGGAGAGATGAATTCGTGGCAAAGGTGAAAGGTGGAGACCCACAGGCTCCAGTAAATGTACATAGAAGTGGCTTCACTCCCCTCCCTTCCCCGGCTCGGAGTGGTGGGGGCTGTGCTGGGCTGTGGCCAAGCTCTCGTGGTGACCTGGGTCATGTGGGACCACTTTGGGTCCTCTGGAGATCTCCAGGCTTTGTACTGCCCTAGTGATGCAAAACCACACGAAATCAGTTTTAACCACCTTGTTAAGCTGGGCTTATGGCTGCTCTGCACTGTTGGGAGCAGCTCAAAGCAGAAAACAGCTCAGACAGTGTCTCTGAGATCCATCAAGGGGATCTCTTACAAGAAAAATGCTGTTTCTTAAGAGTTTCATACCCAAAAGGCCCCAGCACTGACCTCAGAGCTGTGCATGAGCCATGGTTGGAACCTGCTGGGTGCTCCTTCTGCATTGGTTTGCTGTCATGAACCCACCTAAGGGATTCATGGTGCCCAGGAATCCTTCAAACACACCAAGAATGAGGAAAAAAACCCCATGATTAGGAAGACCTAAATCCTAAACAGGTCTAAATCCTAAAGGATTCAGTGTATTCATGATGTTCTCACATTCTAACCCAAAGTGCATAGAAAACGTGCTGTGACCACTCTGTTGTTCTGTCAGTGCTGATCATTGTGAAGTCCTGGGGAGCTGTCGTGTGTATTTATTGGTTCTGAATGTCAGTCTGGACGTGAATATAAACTGTATTTTCAGAAATTAAAACAAGTTCAACCCCCCTCCTGGCTGTGGTTTAGTTGGCAGGGTGGGGTTTGCTCAAAGGCTGGATCTTGGAGGGCTTTGGCAGCCCTTGAGGACTCTGGGATTCTATTCCTGCCACACTCACATTCCCCAAACATGAGAGCACAAGAACTCACCTGATACAACGAGGGACAACTGCAGGATCCAAATCTCACTCCAAATCCCAGTACAGTCAGGTCGACTCTGATTAATTAAGTCACCCACTATCTATTATTTCAGGAATTATCAGGCTGTTGCAGGCATAAATCAACTTCTTATCAGTCCTTGAGACATGGGGAGTAATTAGTGCAGGCCTTGATGTCCTCCCTGCCAGCTTCATCTGCCTGCAGTGGGTTTGCCATGAGTTCTCCATTGATGGGATTAGAAAAAACCATTTTAGCTCCCAGCTCGTTTGGGAAGTGGCAGTAATTAATAATTAATAATTAATGCTCCCGTGGAGGGAGGTGCCCCGTGGGTGCAGCGCTGGGGACTTGCTCTGCAGAGCACAGGGATGGAGAATTCCAGTTGCTGAGTAAATCTGTGGCATTGTCCACCCCCAGCCTGATCCTCTGGAGCAGATGAACTCTTTTAAACTAAAAGAGGAGAGATTTAGGTGGGATATTAGGAAGGAATTCTTCCCTGGGAGGGTGGGGAGGCCCTGGCACAGATTGCCCAGAGAAGCTGTGGCTGCCCCATCCCTGGAAGTGTCCAAGGCCAGGTTGGACAGGGCTTGGAGCAACCTGGGCTAGTGGAAGGTGTCCCTGCCCATGGCAGGGGGTGGGATGAGATGAGTTTTAGGGTCCCTTCCAACCCAAACCATTCTATGATTCTGTGAATTTGGGGTTAGACAAAACCACCAGCAGACTCTGAGTGGTTTGAGGACTTGGCAGACCCAAAATATCCTTCCAGACATTTCATTCCAGGATCAGACCCCCCTTTTAGGCATCTCATGCTCTCAGGCACATGGTGGGAGTGTCACATTATTGTGGTGGCACCTTGAGTGACACATTATTGAGGTGTCCTGTGCAGGGCCAGGAGTTGGACTGGATGATCCTTGTGGGTCCATTCCAGCTCAGGATATTCCATGATTCTGTGATCTCTCAACCTGTCAGATCCACAGGGACTTGGTGTTACTTCACCAGATAAAAATAAAAGCCCCTCATTGCAATAAGTCACACACCTGGAGATAAAATAATATAATGAGGAGCAGATGGAAGAATAAATCCCAGAGCCAAAGAAAATTAACAGAGGCTTCAGCCCCCCTGGAACATCCACTGGCACATCCCCTCCAGCCCTGGATCTTGCTCCCACACTAAGATTGAACAGAAGTGGAGCCAATCAGTGCTGATTTTGGTGTGCAACCCCCTTTGCAGGCCCTGATGAAGGGTTATCCTTCACTAATCACCTGGATTTTGATGCTCTGACCACCAGTGATGACCAGAAAGACTCAAGGGAAGCTGAAAAGCACAATCCATGTGCTGATCAACCCAAGGATCCTCTTTGCCTTGATTTCAGAGCTTGATAAAGCCCTGAAGATTAACTCCTTGCCAGCAAGAATGACACCAGGAGGCAGAAAACTTGGAAGCCTCTGAATTCTTTCCTAATTCCTCTCTTGATTTACAGCACAACTTGGCTTCTATTAATTTTCCACAAACCCCCAAAGAAACCACTTTAGGCTTGTGTGCAGAGTGTACCCATGGGACTGAAAAGAGCTTTCCATTAGGGTAATGACTGATTTGTTTTCTAATTTCCCAAGAATCACAACTAATTTTATTTCCTGAGCGGGCAGCGGCTCTGGGGCCCCAGGGAACGGGTAAATGTGCCTTTGCAGAAGGAATCCTTGTTTTGCAAACACATTGCACTTAATGAAATCCATTCCCACAGAAACAGGGGCAGCTAAAGAGGAAGGGATGACTCCAACCAGTGAGGAAAAGCTTCTGCTCTCGGTGTCAACTTGTGGCCTCACAGATCTTGGCTCAGCTCCTGATTTTAACCTGACAGCTTTGATGTGAGGTGGGCTCTGATTCCCCTCGGTTTTCCACCTCTAAAACCAACCCAGTGCTTCCTTTCCCACACCTGCACAGAGGAGGGATTTGAAAAGTCCCAGCACAAAGTGCATGTTCGGTGCCAGCACCAAAGTTTTATTAAAACCTCCCAGGAATAGTCACTTTTTACGAAAAGGAGAAGTCCTGGTGCATCAATTTGGCATCTCTTTGACATAAGTGTCCTTTCCCTAATCCAGGTGGGGGTTTTGCTGGAAAACACAGCCCTAGATGGACAATCAGGTGGCTCTTGTTGACAATGAATCTCCAGAAAATGTGCAGCTTGTTGTTACCTTCTCCAAGAGAGACGATTTGGGAAGGAAACTGGGGCTCAGTGGGGCTCTCTTGGGGCAAAGGGGATGAATTGATCACTCAGAGTGGGTCTTGAGGGAGGATTCAACATGTTCACCCCTCTTCCATCAGTGGCATGGCCAGGATGGTGCTGCTGAGCCTGGGGAAGGGCTCAGTGCCACCAAGAGCCCCTTTTCCAACACTCCCAGCCCCAGCAGTGCTGAGGGGGGTGGAAAATGAGCCAGGGAACTCCTGCCAGGGCTCAGGGGTTGTGTGTGTGGGGGGGCAGGCTAGAAACAATATCCTCAATTCATGGCCAAAGTGCAGGTGGTTTGTTCACAGTGACAGAAGGGGAGGGATGAAATCTGGGTGAAACCTCGGGAAATCACTCCCTGAAGCACAGGAAGAAGCATTGCAGTATTTAGCATCCAGCAGGGTGTTTGACACCCTGAATGCTGAAATAGGAATAAAACCCAGGCTGCCAGAGCCTGTCTGAGTGCTCCTGCAGCCAGCCTTGCCCCCATATCTGCTCTGTGTTATCTGCTGGGGTCCCAGCCTTGCCCCAATATCTGCTCTGTGTTATCTGCTGGGTCCCTGTTCCATCACACTCAGCCCTGGCTGTAATTTCTGTCCCTGTCTCCAAGCCCTGGGCACATTCCCTGCCCTGGGAGCAGCCCTGGGTGAGCTGTTCTTCCCTCAGGATCTCACTCTGCCCTCCTCAAAACCTTGTCTGATTTACAGTGAAAACCAAAAATTTAACCCTTTTTTTCCTCCTCCCTGCAAACCACCCTCACAGCCAGGCACTTCTAGCTTTTTAAGAGGTTTTACAGCCAAAGTCAGCTCAGGTTTTACCCTTCACTGGCCTCTTTGGAGATTTGCTGCCATCCCAGAGCAGGAGAATTCCAACCAGAGACCTTCAGTGGGTGAGTTACCAACGTGCCTCTGGCAGGTTGAGCTGATGGCTGATGGCAAACAGCCCTTTCCACAGGATTTCCACAGCCACTGGAATGATTCTGCCAGGGCTTTATACCCAGCCAGGCCTTATCTGGGGAGTATTGCCCAATTTTATTCTCTGCCAGCTGGGGGGGTTGGGCAAAGAAATGACTGACTGTGCTGTGAAAACACAGCAAGGATTAGAAAGTGGCAGCGTGAGCCGTGAGAAATGTGTTGTTTCTGTTGCTAAAATGCCATTAAAAGGCAGAGAAATGTTTTTGCCAAGTTCTCTTCCTATACATTAATAAATTAGGCATGGTTTAATTTGCATTAGAGGAGGTTAAACAGATTGAGCAGAGGACACAGCAGGTTTTAAGCTGGACTGACTCATCCCCCTCTCAACCCAGGCACGACCTAAAATACAGGGATGCTCCTTATCACAGGAGGCCAAAACAACCTTTCCCTTCTTTCCCAGTTTCCTGCCAGATGAAGGCTCAGGAGGACTTTGATCCAGTGCAGCCATGGGGGTCAGGATCCCTCCTGGAATTCAGGGCTGGGAAAGGACTGCAAAGCTCAAGCCTGGGGTGCTCAGGTGTTTGGAGAGAAAAGGGAAATACAGGCAGGTTGCCTCCAGCACAGCAATACACTGGATACCATCCACTGCTCCAGGAGGGAAACTCAGCCTTGTGTTATCCCAGTGTTGCAAACTCTCTGCCCCCCTTTGATTCACTCCCAGCCCTGTCTCCTCTGGTCCCAAATCAACATTAATCTTAATTGTGTCTCAGCTAACGAGGCTCTCAGAGTTTATTAAACGGGCTTTTGTGCTCCTTAATTGAAAATCTCAGTGCAGAGGTCTCGGTGCTGCTCCTGGACGAGTGGGAGGCTGAGAGCCTGTGCCAGGGCACAGTGACACCCCTGTGGTGCCACTGCTCTGCTTCCCAGCTGCTGCTCTGGGAGGAGAATGCTGGGAAGTTGGTCTCCAACACGATGGTTCTCTTGGGAGGAGGATGGGGTGTGAAATGTGGGATGTGGGAAGGTCTGGTGTCCACACAGGGGGTCACGTGTGAGGGCTGAATGTCCCTGGAATGCAAAGGCAGGACTGGCAGGGACCATGTGTGGGATGAATCATGGGATCAGGGGATGGGTTGGGTTGGGAGGGGCCTTAAAGCCCATCCAGTGCCACTCCCTGCCATGGGCAGGGACACCTTCCACGAGCCCAGGCTGCTCCAAGTCTTGGACACTTGCAGGGATGGGGCAGCCACAGCTTCTCTGGGCAACTTTTTCTTCTATTCTTCTCATCCTTGGATCTGCCTTAACTCCATCTTAATCCCACTACACCTCTGCTGCCCCTGGGAGTGATCCTGGATCCTTTTGGAGTGGACCTGCCACTCAGGAGCTTTGTCACAGTCAGAGAGTCACATCAGGCACCACAAGAATTTCCAAAGAAGGTGGGATCGCTCCATGTCCTGCTTTTCACCAAGGACCAGCCCGACCCTACCTCTTCTCCCACTCCCCCCGGGTCAGGATTGGGATCAGAGCTGCCAGGAAATGGATGTTCCAGCTGCTGCTGCTGCTGCAATGCGTCACATTTAACGAGCCAATTTAGGGAGGCTTTCAACGCTCCAACCGCCAGAGAAAGCAGGCAAATGACCTTTCCAGCAAACAGCTCTCCGAGGAATTCGGTGCCATCACAAACGCCTGGCCCCAGCTCTAGCTGGAGGAGCTCTTTTCCCGGCCTTTTATTTCTGGAATCAGCTCCATTCCTCGCAGGATCCCTGGATCCCGCTGCCCGTCTCTCCCGGTGCCGCGAAGCCGTCGCCGCCCTGGCTCTTCTCTCATCCCAAAAAAAGGACTTTGCTCAGGTTTGAGCTGAGCCTCCAAAAGCTCAGCTTGCTCTTTCTCCAAAGCTTTCCCACCAAGGGTTTTCCCCAGCAGCTTGGCAGTGGATTCCTGAGGAACCAGCCCCGAGCTGACAGCACCTCCGAAGGCATCCCATCAAAACATGTCATCCTTTGACAAAGCCTGACAAATTCCTGGGAAAATCTGTCCTCCCAGCCAGCCATTCCCAGAAAGCAGCAGACAGAAGTGACACTCCCCAACACTGGTGGTGGTTTGTGTTTTTTTTTTTTTTTAACACGTTTCAAACCCAGTCACCAAACCCCGGGGATTGAGTGACATTTTTAATACCTCGACAGACAATTCTTCCAATTAAAATCTCCCTATTTGGCTTTTTTTTTTTTCTTGGCCAAGCCTTTGATTCATGAAAGGATTGCAAATGTTACCTCTGGGGCTGCCCTGCTGAAAACAAACACCCACAAGAAGGTCAAGGAATCCCTGCCCTGGGCCCACCTGAAGGCTGAAAATTGTCTTTGATTATTGTAATTTCTGTTTGAGTCCCCAGTTCTGAATATTCATTGAGATCCACAAAAATCTCTCAATAAAAGGATTTTCAGCTGCTGGAGACCAAAGGGCTTTGCTGAAGTGCTCGTGTGTAGAAGGCAAACAAGCAAGTGCTGGGATACAGGAGCACCTTTGGAAGTGATTCATGATTTATTCCAAGAAAATTGGGGGGAAAAGTCACATGTTCAGTTTGTAAAAGTGGCATTTGCAGAACGCAGCAATTCCAAAGGGCTTCCAGGTGGGGATCTCAGAGGGCTCAGCAGTGGTTAATGTGCCTCACTGGTGATTTCTGGCCCCCTGGGTTTCAGCAGGGTCATCCTGGAATCCTCTGGCATTGGGATCTTCCCCTGGTTGCTCTCCCAAGGAGGCAAAACCCAGGGTTGGCTCTGAGCTGGGGCAGGAGATCCAGAGGCTGATGGATTTATGCTGGAGTAAGAGCAGAGCCAAAGGTGGTGGTTTTGCTCCTTCCCTCATTGAGTGGCAGCTAAATGGAGTCAGAATTCCCAAATCAACATTGTCCATGTCCCAACACAAACCTCCCTGGGAGCAGCAGGATCCTGAGAGCCTCTGCTAAACCCAGCCCTCTGTCCCCTGAGCCTGCTGGGCATCACTGGGATCCAAACATTTCCTGGGATCTGTGATCCTGGCACAGCTTGGATCCATGCAGCAGCATCCTTAAAAACTGCCAGGCCATATTCCAGTGCCTTTCCCTGCCCATCCCCTCCTGCAGCCAAGGCTGGAGCTGCTCCTTTCCTACCGCAGTGGTTTGTTCCCAGCACAGCTTCTCCAGCTCACTCACCCGAAGTGTCTCTGGTTTTCACCTCAACCTGCACTTTTGTTTCCATGTCACATTTATTCCTGCCCATTTTGGTGTTGTTGGAGTGACTCCCTGGTTGCTATGAGATGGATGATGCTCTGGGCTTTCTGTGTTCCCTCTCCCTTTCCTGCTGCCATCTCGTAACACTTAATCCTCTGTATCTCTCCATCTTTCCCTGAAAAGTCACCGAAGGTGAAAGCTTTCTCCACTTGCTCTATCTTGAGCCTTTAAGCTCTGGATCCTGTTTGTGACCTTGAGCCAATTCCAAGACCCATCCCGTGATTCCAGGATTCTGTGCTAGCTCCTGGTCGAGGATCCCAGACTGGGAGACAGGGGTGGTGTCACCCTGGCTGGACTCGACGACCTCAGAGATCTCTTCCCACCTTAATGACTCCGGGATTTCAGGGATGCAGACCCCCCTATTCCCACTGCTTGGCTCGCTCTATATTTTCCAGCTCAGCCCCACATTTATATAAAACCAGAAACACGCTGGAACCGCGTTTGCCCCACGGAAGATTTTATGGATGGTGGAGAAACCCAAACAGAATTTAGGGACGTGAATTTATTCTGTGGAAATGCCGCTTTGCCGCGCTGATTCCTGTCAGTAGCCGGGGAAATGCACGTCAGGAAATGGAATATTTGCCAGCGTGGGATGCGGGGCCGTCAGCCCCGTCTGGCACTCGCCATATGGGGCTGTGTTCGCACGGGGGGGCTGCGGGAGGAGGAGGACACGGGCTGAGGTGTCGGGGCTTCACAGAGATGCAAACGGGACAGCAGAACGGCCTCGTTAATTCTGGGGAGAGCACAATTAATTCCCCCGCCCAGGGGAGCTGCTGTCAGCACGTCTGCAGAGCCAGAGACTGTCCCTGTGCCCTGTTTGAGCAGGAATTGGGCAGAGAATTTGGGCTGGGACAAGCCCGGGCTCTTCTTTACTCAGAGGAATTTAACTGGAAAAAAAAAAAAAAGGCAGAAAATATATAAAATCTCCCAAAATTAGGCGAAGCAAAGGTGCTGAGGGGCTGTGTGGGGTGAGCTGGCTGAGAGGACACGCAGCTCTGCCCTTTTCAGGATCCTGCCATGAAATTAAAACCACCCTGGAAAACGAGGGGGAATGGGGGGAGAACGAGGCACCCCCAGGATTGGCAGGAGCAGGAACAGGGAATCACCCCAGCTGTCCCACCTCTCCCCGCACGTCCCCCTCCCTCCTGAGAGGGCCTGGGGACGTGCGAATCCCTCCCGGGGGGAGGACGGGGGTCCCCAGCCTGTCCTGGCGCATCCTTTGTCGCTCCGCCGGAGCCTTTTCCCGATAGTTTGGGAAATGCCATTCCCAGAGCCAGGGCAGGGTGGGGAAGCAGCAACCTGGGCAGGCCAAAGTCTGCAGCCTTTTAACCACGGATCGCTCCCCGCCTTGGAAGTGGTTTCTGTTTGTTTTAACACTTTCCCCTTCTATCTCCTGCCTTTTATGCGCGGCTTTAAATCCGTGTTAGTGAATAGGTCCTTACTGGAGTCATTAAGTTCCATTCAACTCATCCAAAGGCAATCCATTAGCTTTATTTGTTGCCTGGTTCCCTTATCTGCCCCGATGTTATCTGCCTGTTCCTGTTGTAAAAGGAAAGTTTCCTTATGGAGAGGAAGAAAGCGGTTTGCCCAAGGCAGAGGTGCCTGTTGTTCTTGCCCTGACCTTCCCGAAAGCCGGGAGGGCTGAAACCTCGCCAAAACAACCTCCTCGCCCCCCAAAGCAAGGCTGCGAGAAGATGGGAATGTGGGATCTGTTGGATGCTCTCACTGAAAAAAAAAAAAGGGGGGGGAATAAGTGATCCAGGGAGGTGAGCGCAATAAGCAGAACAGGCGGGATGTGCCAGGGGACGTTTAGGTTGGATATTATGGAAATTTCCACACCAAAAGGGTTGTCCAGCCCTGGCACAGCTGCCCAGGACAGCGGGGGTGTCACCACCGCGGAGGGGTTTAAAAGCCGTGTGGGATTTTGGACTTTGGAAGTTGCAGCGGGGAAAACATCTCTGGCTCAGCTTCTCCACAGGGGGATTTTTAGCAGGAGCTGCTTCTCGTGGCTTTTCCAGCCTAAAACTTCAACCTGCAGGACAGGGAGGTTCAGAGGGCACAGCTCAGCGTGTCCCGAGTCCTCTGTGCTGGCAGAGCTGCCCCGATCATTGCTGGCACATCCCAGTGTCCCATCCAGGGCTTCCTGGGATGGAGAGCTCGTTTTTCTCGCTGCAACCACTTGAGGAGTCTGATCCTCCTTCTGCTTCAAGTGTTTTTTCCTCCCGTTGCCCATAAATCTCCCCCTGCCCTCAGGGAATGTGGGCAGGTCCTCCGTTTGCTCTTCCATCCCTCACCTTTTGGAACAGGGACGGGTGTTGTCCCAGCTCCTCCTCGGGAGAGGCTCCGCTAAACTCTGTGAAATGAGTTTATCTCCCCCCCACACTGCCAAAATTTGGACCAGAAATCGCAGCTTTTGCAGATTTGAAGTCAGAAAGCTGAAGGGATGTTGTCTCAAACTCTGTTTAATCCTCCTGTATCAACCCAAAGAGGTTTTTTGGGGGTAAATGCTTCTCACCTGCTGTTTTCCATATTTCCCGCTGTACACAAGGCTCCTGTTCTCCAGTTCCATCTCCCCAGGTTCCTCTGCCTCCTGTTCCTGGCCCAAGGCCAGGGCAGGTTATTTGGGCGATTAAACCGATTTAGAAATTGGTTTGTACTGGGGGATTCACCTTCCACGAGATCCTGGGCTGAGAGGGACCTCCAGGTCTTATATTCCTGAATCAAATTCCCCAGGGAATTCTGGCAGCTGAGGCTGCTTTGTCCTTTCAGTGTAATTCAGGATTTGGGAAAGAGCTTCTGACAGATCCCTCCTGGTTCCATTCAAAGCACCAAATGCAAAACGCCAATTTAGGGAACCGATTGGAAAAATAAATACAAATTAAGCTTTTTTTTTTTTTTTCATGTAAATTCGAGCACTTAAAGCCTCCACTTTAAAAGCTTTTTTTCAAAGCTCAGTTTCCAATCTACATATTGAGGGGGGGGGGAGGGAATTTAAATTCTGTTCTTCTAAGAAAGAGCCTGGCAGGCTGCCTGTGTGGGGATGAAAGATCTCAAATATTTGTGCTTTGGATTGGACTCATTAAACTCCTCTAACCAGAGATGTTTCTCCCGGCCCTTGAAGCTGGAAAAAAACTGCTGATGCCTTCAAAAGGTGGAATTAGGAATGTCTTTGTACATTAAGCTTTTTAGAGATTTCAATTTTTCTCCCGGGGTTGAGTTTTCTACTTTTTTTTTTTTTTTTTTTTTAATGCTAGAAATTACTCATTTGAATAATGGAGGCAAGCCAATAACCTTTTTGATTATTTGAAAGGTCGTTCTGCAACCTGAAAGCAGCGTGGCTTTAATGACTTAATGCTGATGGCAGATGGGTCAGGAGGGGTTTCAATGTGTCCCGTGGCTTCAATAATCAAAATATCTCTCCCTGTGTGTTACAGAGATCTGGATAAAGGGGTAGAGAGGGTGGATTTTTGCTTTCTTCTTGGGAGAAAATAACTTTTCCAGCATCAGTGTGGATTAACACAAGCCAAGGAGGGGAAGGAGAAGGTGTTAAATGAGTTTCTCTCCTCCCTGTTGCCAAAATTTGGCCCAGTAATTGCAAATTTTGTAGCTTTGAAGTCAGAGAACTGAAGGTATTCTGTTGTGTTGATTTTTTTTTCCCTGGCAATAATTCCAGTTGGGTCAGGTTTTTTTTTCCTTTTTAATTACAGTCAGTGCAGATGGGAGTGAGCCAAAACTGCAGGAAAACTGCTGGATTCTGAGGAATGAGGGCTGGCAGTGACCAGTCAGCTCCAGCACCTCCAAAGGACCCTCAACAATTCCCTGCACCCACACTGGGAGTTCAGCTGCAAAATCCAGGTGGGAGAGGGATGACTTAGAAGTAGAAAAAGGATTTTGAGCCCTCAAATGTGGTTTTAAAAGCTCTGGAATTTTCCCACATTCCCTTTCCTGCTGGGAGCAGGAGCAGACCCCGAGGTTCAAGGCTTGGGATCTGTATCCATCCCGACTTTCCTTTGCTGCTTAAAAATCCCTGTCTTCAGGAGGACCGTGAGATCTGAAAGATTTGGTATTTATTTGGTAAAAAAAAAGGGTGATTAACTGCTCTGTCTCCCTGTGATGGTTGTTCACAGGCCTGCAAGGAGAGGAGCTGGGATCAGTTTAATTCCTGGAATCCTTCGGTGCTAAAGGCACTCAAATTGTCTCCACAGATTATTCCATGTCCAGTCTGGTGTTTTTCAGCCACGTGCTGTGAAAAGGCTTAAAAAATGAAACCAAGGCAGGTACTCAAAGCAATACCTTTATTTCAGCTACTTTTTCCAACAGCTGTGGGAAGGAGTTTGCCTGGCAAGGACTCTTCCTGCATCCTTCACACAAACAGTTCAGGATGAGGAACTGAGGGAGTGGGAAAGGAGGAATGGGATAAAAAGATGGGGTTTGTTGCATTTACCTTTCCACTGTTCTATCAAAAATTTTTTAGGCAAAAAAAAGAACCCAAATCTCCTAAAATATCAAATATCACTGATTTTTTTCTTTTTTTTTTTTCTTTTTTTTTTGCAGAAAAGGCCCCTGTTCTTCACAGTTTTCCTCTCCATTTTCCAGAAATGACAGTGCTGTGAGATGGCCATTTCCAGCCATGGAATTCCAGCTCAGCAAATTCCAACCATCCCACCATTTTCAAATGGGAAACCCACATTCCCAGCCATGCTGGATGTTCTTATAAGGAATGCTGGTATTAGTACAGAGGGGTAGCTGTGGCTCTTCCAGCTCTGTGCCTCTGGAAAAGCTTTCCCAGGTGGAGATGCTGCTATTTAATTCTGGAATTGTGCTCTCAGAACGAAATATTGCACGAAATGGAACAAAACTGGAATTTAGGGTTGATGTTACTGGGGGCCTACACAGGGTTGCAAAGCTGGAGTTGAAGCCTTGTGGGTGCTTGTGCAGCTCGTAGCACCTTGGAACAGTCACCTCCATCCTCAGTGGGCATGGACAGACAACCCTTATAGATCTATAACCCTTCCTGGACAATTTAAAGATTCCCAAATAGCAGGAAGAATGACATTCCTTAACTAGCACCCATTAGCACCTCAGATACAATTAAAATTTCTTCTCTAAAGGAGAGCAAAGGAGTTAAATTTTTGCTGCCAGCTTAGGAGGGATATTACTGGGTCTCGTGGGTTTACTAGGGGTCTACACAGGGTTGCAAAGCTGGAGTTGAAGCCTTGTGGGTGCTTGTGCAGCTCGTAGCACCTTGGAACAGTCACCTCCATCCTCAGTGGGCATGGACAGACAACCCTTATAGATCTATAACCCTTCCTGGACAATTTAAAGATTCCCAAATAGCAGGAAGAATGACATTCCTTAACTAGCACCCATTAGCACCTCAGATACAATTAAAATTTCTTCTCTAAAGGAGAGCAAAGGAGTTAAATTTTTGCTGCCAGCTTAGGAGGGATATTACTGGGTCTCGTGGGTTTACTAGGGGTCTACACAGGGTTGCAAAGCTGGAGTTGAAGCCTTGTGGGTGCTTGTGCAGCTCGTAGCACCTTGGAACAGTCACCTCCACCCTCACTTGGCACGGACAGACAACCCTTACAGATCTATAATCCTTCCTGGACCATGCAAAAATTCCCAAATAGCAGGAAGAATTACATTCCTCAATTAGCACCCAGGCCCTTAGGTATAATTAAATTTTTTTCTCTCTAGCAGAGCGAAGGAGTTAAATTTTTGCTGTCAGCTTGGCAAAGCCTCCAGGGGTGTTACTGGGGGTCTACACGGGGTTGCAAAGCTGGAGTTGAAGCCTCGTGGGTGCTTGTGCAGCTCGTAGCACCTTGGAACAGCCACCTCCACCCTCACTGGGCATGGAAAGACAACCCTTGTAGATCTGTAACCCTTCCTGGACAATTCAAAGATTCCCAATAGCAGGAAGAATGACATTTCTTAATTAGCACCCAGATAACTGGTCCTTAGGTATAATTAAAATTTCTTCTGTAAAGCAGAGAAAGCAGTTAAATTCTTGCTGCCAGCTTGGTAGGGGTGTTACTGGGGGTCTACACAGGGTTGCAGAGCTGGAGTTGAAGCCTCGTGGGTGCTTGTGCAGCTCGTAGCACCTTGGAACAGCCACCTCCACCCTCACTGGGCATGGACAGACAACCCTTCCAGATCTATAACCCTTCCAAGTGGAACTAGATGTGCACTTCTACGAGGGAAGACTCTACTGGATCTACCAAAGCCTCGGGCCCGGAGCCGGCGAGCGGCTACTCCACGGCCGGTTTGACGAGGTGCCCGTTGAAGATGATGTAGACATCGGACTCCTCGCTGTAAATGGCATTTTCCCTCTCCCTCTTGAACATCCTGACCCAGACCTCGTCGCCCTCCTGCAGGTCCAGCATGAGGCTCTGGCTCTGCATGATGCTGCGCTCGCTGGGCTGGGCGTACAGGATGGCCGCCTCCTGCTCGTTCCTCATCACGTGCACGTAGGTCTCCTTGTAGTTCCACGTGTGCACGTTGAGGCTGAAGTAGTAGATGCCCGGCACGTAGCAGAAGAACTTCCCCGTGAACATGTTGAAGTGCTGGTAGAGGTTCACGAACTCGGTGTCGAAGGTGACGAGCTGGAAGTAGTCGGAGCTGTGCAGGGGTTTCCTCCGGCCCACCGAGAAGGCGGCGAAGAGCTGCTTGCAGGAGTGGCCCTGAGGGCCGGGCTGCCCTTTCTGGCCCTTCCTGCCGTTCAGGCCGCGTAATCCTCTCTCTCCAGCCTTCCCAGCTGCTCCAGGGAATCCCTTCTCTCCCATCTCGCCCTTCTCCCCTGTGAGCAGAAAGGAAAACCTTGTGAGACGTGAGCGCGAGGAGCCCGAGCTGCGGGAACGCCCTGAGGGAGACAACGAGCAGAGGAGGTGCTGGGGCGCTGCTTTCCCAGCACACACAGCAGGAAATAGTGGTCAAACATCAGCACTTTCCCATTTTTCAGGAGGATAAAGCCAGGGGGGAAGCTTGGCTGCACCAAGCTGGTGATGCCGATGTTCTGTGTCCAAAGGTGGAACTCCACGGCCTGACCACAGCAGGGACACGAACCCAGCGTTCATCCCTCACCCCCTGGGTGCAGAGACGGGGACAACACAAGTTTTTGGTTCTGCTGAGGCCTGATTTGAGCCTGGGGGAGGTGGTTGGGTCTTGTCTGTGCTCACAGGACTCCTGGAGCACCTCCTGCATTTCACACTTCACTTTTATTTGTCTGCCTTGCTGAGACAAGAAATGCACTGTGGAAAAAGCCTTTTTTTTTTCCCCTCAGTTTTTAAACCACTTAGTGACTTAGTGAGAACGTTTGAACCTGAGTTTTGGTGTGACCTCTAACACGAACTTCCAGGATTTGGGGTTTTGATGGCTTACAGACTCTTGCACCCCTCGTTCCGGGCGGACACGCCGGAAGAGCTCGTGGAGGAGGGAGGAGCGAGGAAGGCAAAGGCTGCCATGGGGGTGGTTGGCTGTACCCACCTTTGAGGATGGTGATGTCTATGGTGGGCTGGACTTTGGGCACGGAGTAGGGGCTGCTGCTCGTCCTGGTGTGCCTGGAGGAGAGGATGGACACGGGCTGCTCCGAGGGGCCGCAGCAGCGCACGCACGACAGGCGCCTGGGGGGGCCCTTCTCCAGCTCGGCCCCGACGTTCCCCACGGACACCAGGAGCAGCAGGAGCACCACCCTCATCTTCAGCAGGGCCAGCTGGACCAGCAAAGGAACAGGAATTATTAACACAGCGATTCCAATCAGAGCCATCTGTCGGTGTTACCTCGAGGTGCTTTTCCCGGGGTTAATTATTAGCCGAGCTTGGAGTGGCACCGGGAGACTCCAGGTGGGAATGGTGGCCCCACGTCCCCGCTGTTTACAAGCAGTGGAAAAGGCAACCCCTGTCCCTCATTACCTAAAAGTGCCTGACAAGAGACACCAGGTAAACAAAAGAAGGAAAAAAAAAAAACCACCCAAACCAAACAAAAGCTGCTGAGATGAGAAGCTCCAGCTCTGCTGGAGGTGATGCTTGGCTGCTCTTGGAACAGCCCCTACAAAAGGTTCTGAGTAAAAGGCACCCACAAAAAAAAAGCCACAAAGTGTTGCTCTCTTGGTTTGTTGCACCAGCATCCTGCAAAATTCAAAATGAAAGGCAGAATATGCAACTTTATTTCAATATAATGCCTGAGCCAGGTTTTTTTTGAAGAAAAAAAACCCTGAAGAAAAATGAAACTAAAAGAAACAAAAATCATTTCTCTCTTTAGACATTCTCCTGAAGCCTCTGGCTGGAAACCTCTTCCCAGGAACATCTTCCCAAGAAGACTTGTGGTTCTGACCATGCCCCCTTGTGCTCTTCCCAGCAGAATTCCTGTGTGGACTTTCCCTTTTTATTTTCCAATGTGTGGAATGCAAAGCCAAAAAAAAAGCCCCAAAGCAAAGTGAGATTTGCTCTGCACAAACACGGAGATTTGAGATGCTCTGTTGCATTTTCAGCTGCTGCTGGTGAGCTCTGAAAGCCCTCAGTGAAACACAGGGAGGAGACATTGGAGACAGGGCAGTGATGGGAATTTTCTCTGGCTCCCAAACCCTAGGAAGGGACTGGAACTGGACACAGGCAACTGCCTCCTGGTTCCATGTGTAATTAGTGTCATCCCACTGATTGCAGTGGTGCTTCAGCCAGGGCAGATTTTTTGGATCGATGCCTTTATGGAGCTTCTCCAAGGTCCAATTAGTGAGATGGACTTGTATCGACCTCAGGCTGGGAACAGCTCTCACAGCTCCTCTTCTACCAGCTGGAATTCCTGGAAGAGAGGGGGAAGGTGGGATCTGGATGTCCTGGATTTCAGGAATTGCTCCATGAACACACAGGTCCCTCCTGCAGAGGGAGGGAGGGGATCCTGCCCTGGGGCTGCTCAGAGGCTTCACTGGGAACAAAGTGAGCCAGGTGGGAAAATAGAGAGGAAAAAAAAACATGTCAGTCTAGGCAAGGATTGTCCCAGCATTCCTGGGAGATGTTTTCTTCTCGTTCTTACCTGCCCCTGTCATTCACACCTTTTATTACTTGGTGTAATGCAGCTCCCTGGAAAGCCCATAAATACTCATTAGCAGCAACATAATAATGACTTTCCCTCTGCCAGCAGTGCAAGTCCTTTCATCAAATCCCCTAGAACTCGAAATATCTTCCTATTCATGACTGTCCCTCCTTCCAGGAGGGATCAATACTCCTTTTCTATCGGCGTTCAGGGCTTGAATTTCATTTTCATTAAGTCCTTTTTAATTTCCATTCACTCCTTAAGCCATTTTTGTGCTGCCAGCCAGGAACAGAAAAGTTTAAATGGACAGAAAGTCAGGAATAAAACCAGCCTGGGCGTGACCAGAGAAGGATGTTGGACTGCAGAGAGGATTTGGGGTTTCTGGGGTCTCCTGTGGAGTGATTTAGGTTTGTGAATATACAGAATGTCTGTGGAAGACCCAGTGTCCTAATCTGTGGGAAAGGAGGCTTGGGGGGAAATTATTGCCCTCTAAAAGTACCTGAAAGGAGTGGGGAGCCCGGGGGGGGTCGGGCTCTGCTCCCAGGGGACAAGGGACAGGACAAGAGGAAGGTTCAGGTTGGACATGAGGAGGAATTTCTCCATGGAAAGGGTGGTCTCTGTGGAAGGGGCTGCCCAGGGAGGTTTGGAGTCCCCTCCCCTGGAGGTGTCCAAGGAAGGCCTGGATGTGGCCCTCAGTGCTCTGGGCTGGGGGACAAGGTTGGATTGGATGATCCTGGAGGGCTTTTCCACCCTCAGTGATTCCATGTGCACTCAGAGCCCCAATCCATCCTCTTTGGGATAAAAGCCCTTTAGCCCCTCCCAGGAGGGCAAACAATAACCTGGGATAAAGTCCAGGCTGTTTGATCCCATTATCAGGACATTAAAGCAGAGCATGTAATTGCTGGTGGTACCTCCATGAAGGAGGAAGAACATTTATTATTCATAACAGCAGAAGGGAAAGGATTCATAAACACGAAGAAATCACTACATTTTCACAGGCCATTATTTTCCCTGAGGTGAAGGACTTTCCTGATTTTAGAAGTGGTTTGAGGGAGGAAAAAAAAAAGCCAGTCTGGGTGAAAACTCAGTGTTCAGGTTGTGCACAGCTCACATGACAGGAACTCAAGCCCCCACTGAAGGATTTGTGGCCACTTGAATGATTCAGGAAGAGCAATAACTCAAGTTATTGGCTAGAAATTGCATTTGGAAAACAAAACAAAACAAAACAAAAAAAAGCAAATGATGCAACAATTCAGACAATTCAGGGCATCCTGGAGCTGACAACTCCACACCACAATTTCCTTCAAAATTTAGTGAAATTCTTATATTGTTGTGGCAGAAACATGGATTTGGTTGTGATATTTTGGGGTTAGATGAAAACTTAACTATGCAGGTGAGTAAAGAGAGGTTCAGGTTTACAGCCTGGGCACAGAAAACAAGGACAGGAGAAGGAAAACAGGAAGGAGATGGAAAGGAAGGAGTCTGAGAGGACTGCAAGGAAAGAATGGTGAATCCTGGAATGGTTTGGGTTGGGAGGGACCTTAAAGCCCATCCAGTGCCACCCCCTGCCATGGGCAGGGACACCTCCCACTAGCCCAGGTTGCTCCAAGCCCCGTCCAACCTGGCCTGGGACACTTCCAGGGATAAATTCAGCAGGATAGGATTGTGTCTGACAGACATCCAGCACAAAAGCAGAGCTTGGGGGAAGGGAAACCTCAAACCAGAGAAATGATGGGACAGGAAAGGAAAGAAGCATGGTAAGAATTTCCCTGTAACCAGAGCATGTCAGGCTGGAGGAAACAATGGCTGGAGCCAAATTTCAGAGGAGAAGCAAATATAACCCTTGTGGTGGGGAAGTCAAATGGGGCACCTTAAAAAAATGCAAAAAGAATGAGGTTCAGAATTGAAGTTCTGGGAGGAAAAGTGAGAGGTTGTTTTTAACCGTTTGTTTTTTCACTTAAAGCCAATTATTGTGACCTCGTTTTGTCCAATGTGCTGATGAGGGGTTTGACTTGGCCTGCAGAGGTTTTTCTTCCTCAAAAGGCAGCAAACAACACACTGGGCTTTGTCTGCTCTGGTCCCAACTCACTCCAAGGCTGTGGCTGCCCCATCCCTGCAAGTGTCCAAGGCCAGGTTGGACAGGGCTTGGAGCAACCTGGGCTAGTGGAAGGTGTCCCTGCCCATGGCAGGGGGTGGCACTGGATGGGCTTTGAGGTCCCTTCCAACCCAAACCATTCTAAGTGAAAATCCAGCCTTTTTGCACC
Source organism: Manacus vitellinus (assembly GCF_001715985.3). Lineage (NCBI taxonomy): Eukaryota > Metazoa > Chordata > Aves > Passeriformes > Pipridae > Manacus > Manacus vitellinus. The sequence goes on from NW_021938949.1 coordinate 4,842,538, forward strand.
CAATTCAAACAATGCCCAAACCAGGGTTACTTGTCCCCCCCATCAAAATCCAAGGCTGACCAGATGATTAAATAGTGTATTTTTGCTCTGCACTGACCCTGGAAGGACTTGACTTCAATCTAATCCATCAAGCTTTTTATTTACATATTTTTAACCTGCTATGAATTACCTGCTTCAAAAGAGCTGTTTTTCCAGTGGCACCTGGTATTCCTGGTGTGTGCCAGCCAAAAAACCCCAATTCCTACCCTGCAGGGCTTTAGGGATCCCCCAAACCTTGGCTGAAGAAGGGCAGAAACCATTAGTTCTGCTTCAGAGACCTAAATGATATGATTCTTTCTTCTTTTGTGCAAGTCCTGATTTAAATATCTTTCCTTGACACTATTTGAGCTGCAGAGAGCACCTTGATTGATTTTTTTGGGATGCTGATGGAGTTTAATCTCAGAGCTCAAGGTAGACAGTTTATGTCTGAGGCACATTTGTTCATGCAAAGCTTTTTAATCTCCCTGTGTACCTGAAGGATTTCCATGCTCTGATCTAAAGGAACAAATGATAAGAAATCACTGAAATAGCTGCAAAAAACCACCTTAATTTGCTCTGCAACAGAGAAAATGAAGCAGGAGGGCAAAGCAAGTCAGCCTGGAGGCTGCATCCAAAGGTTTTCCCTGTGGTTAGCAATGTGGAATTTTCAAGTTGAATCCCAATCTTGCCTGGTCTGTTGGAACAGCCCCTGTGGGATTTACAGGTCGTGCCAAAGGTGTGGATCTGCCTCAATCCACCCCATCCCATGTTTTCCCTGGGAGCAGTGGGAGTGTGTCCTTCCAATCTGCCCCATCCCATGTTTTCCCTGGGAGCAGTGGGAGTGTGTCCTTCCAATCTGCCCCATCCCATGTTTTCCCTGGGAGCAGTGGGAGTGTGTCCTTACCTTGCAGGGAAGCTGGAAGGATCAATCCCACCAAGAACTGTGCTGAGCTGTGATATCCAGAGTTCACGAGGCAGGAACTGCTCTGGGATGCATCCCTTTAAATTCCTGCCAATATTTCCCTTCCCGTTATTCCTAAAGCTTGACTGGGAAAAGCAACCTCTGACTCTCTCTGCTTTGAATTCCCAAACCCCAGCAGGCACTGCCCCTTGGAGTCAGGGACAAATCCCGGCTCAAAACCCACGAGGACACTTCAGATTAAAACCTTCCTTGAGCCCCAGAGATGGAAAACACAGAGATGGAAAACAGAGATGGATGTGTCATCATTCCAGAGATGGAAAATATTCCAGTTCTGCTGCTTTTGTGTCTCCTCTCAAGCCTCAACCTCCTCACTGCTCCGGAGCTCCTTGGATCGCCAGCAGCAGGAAACGAGGCATCCTCAGGGCTGGGAATGTCTGGACACTGGGTTTCCTCTTGGAAGTGATTTGTTTGTTGGTTTTTTTTTTTTAAATTGTCTTCCCTGTGAGGGTCTAAAATTTCATCAGGAGCCACTTGCTGTGGCAAAGCCCAGAAAACCGAAGGAGTTTGTGTCCCAAGGTGAAGCCGTGGCAGCTTCCAAGCACCACAAAAGCCTCTCCCACCCCACGTCCCGGAGATGCTTGGCTGGAGCTGAGCCTCAGGAGCCTGTCTGCAGCCAGGAAGGGATCTGAGAACTCCCAGACAAGGCTATTTGGATGCCAGAAAGGAGTGTTTCAGAGTTTCAGAGTTTCCACTGCATGCTGTGGTTTGCAGATGACCCAGGGCGACGCCCCAGCCTGGGGGGTTTGATGCACAGGAGGGACTGGGAGTGCTGGTTTGAGCCCAGAGGGCTGGGAGAGGGGCAGGAGTGCAGGCAGAGCCAGGAGCCAGCCGTGGAGTTTTAGCTGCATCTGGATTTGTAATGGCCTGGGTGAACGTTTGGCACTCCACTAATGTAGCTCCATTTTTAATTATCCGGTTTGGGGTTTATTTTGTGGTGCTTTTTTTTAGCCCGTGGGGGTGAACTGCCTGAATTCCTCTCTCCCTGAGCAGCAGCAACTGCTGTGGTCCCCACTGCTCTCTCCAGCTGGGATTTCACCTCTTGCATGGGAAGAGATGAGGTTCCAAAACCTCCCTTCCTGTTACCTGCACACCCTTAGGCCTGGGGGATTGTATGGATTAAACAGCATTCCCTGCAGGTGCTGGGGGCAGAGAGGCTGTGTCTGGATGGAAACACCCCCGTGCATCTGGAAACCTGCACATTCCCAGGGTCCCACCATGCCTGCCCTGCACAGCCAGGGAGCAAAAGGCTCTTTGCTGGTTGCTGAGCAAACAGCTCTTCCCTCTCTCCTTCTCCTTGTCCCTGCTTGCACCTCTGACTCCAGGAACATGCCTGCAGTGTCCTGGAAATGTCCCTGCTCTGGGCTGGGTGGCTCCTTGGAAGCATTCCCGGCTCCACAGCAAGTCCAGGCGGTGATTCAGCACCGGGAAGTTACAGTAAGTCATTCCCAGGGCAGCTTCTCCGACACAGCAAAAGACACCCAACCCTCCTGCCCCCTTCCAAAGGAAAGGCAGCTTTACCGGGATTTGCCACTGCTGACTCAGTCACCCTGGGAATTCAGCATTCCGTGTGCCAGAGTAAAGCAGGAGGAGTTGTGTCTGCAGAGGGTCCCCCGTGGGGCTGTCCCAGCTGGATTGTCCCTGCAGAGGGTCCTAATTGGGGCTGTCCCAGCTGGATTGTCCCTGCAGTGGGTGGGGTTGTCCCACTGGGGGATGGTGGGGACACCCAGACACGGGTGCTGGAAGCAGCAGGACCATCCCATCCCATCCCATCCCATCCCATCCCATCCCATCCCATCCCATCCCATCCTCCCTGCAAACCCCTGTCCGGAGTGAGCAGCACATTCCAAACAGCTGGAGAAGCAGAATTCCCTGAAAGTTTCCACATGAGGGTGCCCGGAAACGGCTCTTCCCTGCCCTGAGCTGCCGTGGCAGATCCACATGGGATCCACCCCCATCCCACTGCTCAGCCACAGCCAGAGCAAGATCCCACTGGGAGAAAGCATCATCCTGGAATGCTATGAGTGGATAATGGGATAGGGAATGCTACCTGGAACAAACTCAAGCCAGCTCAGCACTCACCCGGCCTTGCACTTATTCCAGCAGCGAGGGCAGAGCCCCTCATTCCTGACTCGAGGAACTGCAGGTGGGAACGCTCAGTTCCCAACAGGAACAGGGGTTTCATCCCTTTTTCCCATCCCTTGGACTCACCTGCTGCCTCAGCAGCCCTGTCTCCCTGTTCCCTGGCTCTTCCTCAGCACCACATGAACGCTGCCCTTCATTCGGGGCTCCGGCTGCTCCGAGGAGGCTGCACTTCCTCGCTGGAATCCAAGGGAAACACGGAAAGTCGGGCTGGATCCTCGTGAAACTTCGCCTGTTTGCAAAAGCAGCTCTTTTTTTTTTTCTGGTTTCTTTACTTGCAGCGACTTGTGCCGGGTTCCTGAGCCTTTGTCCCACTCCCGTTTCCCCCCCGGGGACTCGCAGCCCGCGGGATCCCACGGAGCCTCTCCCGGGGATGGGAATGGAACCCAAAAAAATTTGGGATTGAAATAAAAAAAAAAAAGTATCAAAAAAAAAAAAAAAAGCCTCCACCACAGAACCCAAAACCACATCCAGCGTTCCAGCCAAGAGGGATCACATGGAAATCATTTTTCTTCAGTGTCTTTTTTAGAAAAGAGAGGGGGGGGGAAAAAAAGGAAAGCCACGATGGAATCTCTGGGGTTTGTGCACGAGCTGGGAAGGTGGGAATGGCTTTGAGCTAAAAGAGGGAAGATTTAGGTTGGATGTTAAGAAAAAACTCTTCCCTAGGAGGGTGGGGAGGCCCTGGCACAGGTTGCCCAGAGAAGCTGTGGCTGCCCCTGGATCCCTGCAAGTGTCCAAGGCCAGGTTGGACAGAGTTTGGAGCAGCCTGGGATGGTGGAAGGTGTCCCTGCCCATGGAGGGGGTGGCACTGGATTGGCTTTAAGGTCCCTTCCAACCCAAACCACTCTGTGATTCCATGATTTTAGTGCCCACGCTGAGATCACACACTCGGGCATTTCCAGCCCTTGGAAAAGAACACACTGGTGGTTTTATTTAAAATTAGATTGGGGCTCTGAATTATTTTTTTTTTCCTCCATTCTTTTTTTTTTTTCTTCTCTTTTGCAACTGCTGCCATTAATTGCAAAAGGGAGGTGGAAGGCCTGGGTGCCCCTTGCAGTGCCAGCTCCAGCATCATTCCTGCACTGAGGATGATAAAGAACAGCCAAATCTTTAATTTTTGAGAACAACAGGAAGGGAAAGGTGTGTTTGTCCTCTCTGTCCTTCCCCTCTTCAGGTAATAACTCAGTGCTTTAAATATTCCCTCCCCCCAGTCCTGCCCTCTCCAGACTCTTCCACACCATTCCCAGGGGGATGTCCTGCCCAGCTCAGGTCTTTTTGGATTTTTGGAAGCAGTTGAGCAAGGATGAGATGTGAGAGTACCCTGGGAACCTCTCTACTTTTCCACAACCCCTTCAAAGCTTTTCCTTCCTTCCTGAGCCATCCAGCCAGGGGGCATCACCTCAGAGAGGTTCCCATCCCTGCCCCAGCTCCCAATCCTGCCCAAATTGTCCCGTCCTCCACATCTCAGAGCCCTGGAGCAGAGGCAGGGAGAGGTTGGCACCATGGAAAAGGGCAGTTTGCACCTATTTTCAGGTTTGAAGAAGACAGAAAACAACCTTTAAAGCTGTAAGTGGACCTGGATATACAAAGGAGAAAAATTGTTTGCAGGGGACTTACTTGGGAATGGATTTTGTTGGATTTAATAAAAAGAGCAGGTGATTAAACAGATAGGAGTTATTTTTTGATTCAAAAATCTACATCCTGAGTGCCAAGGAGAGGGATCAGGGGCTGGTGGGGAGTGGGGCAAAGCAGAGGGAGATTTTCCACGTGGCACTGGTGCTGTGCTGGGAGGCTCCCTCAGGAAGGAGCAGTGAGGCAAAACATCGAGGTTTGGTGCTGTCCTGACATTCAGCTCTCCATGAGTCACCCTCTGGAGCTGGGCTGCTCCTGCTCAGGCTCCCTGGAGCCTCCCATCCCCAGCCCTGTCCCCCAGCAGTGACTCCCATGCCAGCCCCACATGGATCAGGATGTGCCAGGCAGGAGCCTCCCAAAATGTGCACGTGCAGGAAGGGGGGAGCTGCATCCACAGCCTTTCCCAAAGCTGCATCCACAGCCTTTCCCAAAGCTGCATCCACAGCCTTCCCAAAGCTGCCAGGAAAAGCTAAACCTCGCTCATCCTCCTTTTTGGAAGGACCTCAAACAGCCTCTAGGAAAATGACTTTGCCTCACACATGCCAAGCCAAACCCTTCCCCCTCCTTGTCCCTACTCTGGGTTAAACATCCAATTTGTGGCATCTTTCCTCATCCCTCATGATTCCCAGATATCCTGCTCTGCTCTTGGCTCTGCTCAGCACCTTTTGGGAAGGGACAAGGTTTTCCATGTGTCCCACTGCCCCCAAAGCCACCCTGCTGGTGTTGCTGCATCCCTTCAGTTCCAAATCCCCCTGGACTCCAGAAGGGAATGTTCTGGATTTAGACCTTTGTGTCCTGGGCAGTGGAGGCACCACAGGGCAGGATTTGGGTCTCCCTGCCCCACAGAGCAGCCAGAGTGTGTCCTGAGCACCCTGGGCACACTTTGGAGAGGGTTGTTTTTTTTCCTCCTTTTGTCACCCAGCAAATATTTCTAATTAGAACCCAATTAATAAATAACATCATTAGCCCTGCTGAGCCACGGGAGCTGCTTTGCAACAAGTTCATCCTTGCAACAAGAACCAGCACAAAAAAAGGGCACAAAATGAATTCCAGAGCCCTTCAAGCAGAGGGAATGGTGCCCTGGGATGGGAATGTGGCTCTGCTGCCAGTGGGGTTTTGGGAAAGCTCCTCCTGGGGGGTGGCACATCCCTGCTCCCATTTTTCAGCCCCTATTTTTAAACTGAGCTCTTCAAGGCCAAAAATGTGGGATCAGAGCGTGACTGGGCACAGCTCTGGGTTCACAGGGAGGGGAGTGAGGCTGCTACTGAGAAATAAAAATATTTTATAGATTTAACTCAATAAAAAGAGCGTTTGGGGAGGTCTGAAAATTATCTGAGCCAGTCAAAAACTATCCAGGAACAGTCTAGATGAGGGCTTTTTAATTTTAGTCTGAAACTTAGGGCAGGAGAAGAATGTTCTGGTAGCCAGGGCCTGGCACCAGCACTGGTGTCTCCACACGAAACAGGTTTTCTGCCTCTTGCCACGACAGCCTCCTTTGTCAAAATAATAATCTCATCCAAAGGAGAAGGATATTTCTGTTTGCACAGTTTGATTTATAGAGCTTGGCTTTTGTCCATGCAGGAGAAAAAAAATCAAATAAATATAAAACTCAGTTGTGGTGAAGGCTGGAAGCAGAGGAGGGAGGGGTGGGGAGATCAGAGAGAGGGGAGAGACTGCAAGGGGGGCAAGGAGAGATCCTGCAGGGTTAGAAGAGAACAGGCTGGGAAAGTTGGGGCTGTTCAGCCTGGAGAAGGGAAAGTTGGAGACCTCTCAGCGCCTTGCAAGGTCTGAAGGGGCTCCAGGGAAAACTGGAGAGGGACTTTAATCAGGAACTGCAGTGACAGGGCGAGGGGGAATAGGTTCAAACTGAAAGAGGGGAAATTTAGGTGAGAAATTGGGAAGGAATCCTTTCTGTGAGGGTGGGGAGGCCCTGGCACAGGTTGCCCAGAGAAGCTGTGGCTGCTCCATCCCTGGAACTGTCCAAGGCCAGGCTGGACAGGGCTTGGAGCAACCTGGGATAGTGGAAGGTGTCCCTGCCCATGGCAAGGGGTGGGACTGGATGGGCTTTAAGGTTCCTTCCAATCCAAACCACTCCAGGATTCCATGACCTGGTGTGATTCCATGATCTGGTGTGATTCCATGACCTGGTGTGATTCCATGACCTCCTGCACCCTCTGCACCCATCAGCCCATTACCCACACATCTCCTGGAACCTGGATGCAGGGATGGAGCTGCACTTCAGACCCGTGTGATTGAAAATATCCAACCTGGTGCCAGCCCCAAATCCCCCCAGCTCAGCCCAGGAAGGAGCCCTTGGCTCAGGGCTCAGCTTCATCCCCCTGACTGTATTTGCACAGAACCCACAAAGAGCTGAGAAGGGAAATATTTCTCCTTGTTCTTTTGTTTCCAGGACAAAAGAGAGTTTGGATTTTTTCCACTTCCACTGCCTTTCCAGTTTTTAGACCACTTGTAATTACAGGGTGCTGAGCAAAGAGCTGCTGCTCTACCTTTTTGTGAAAGTCTTGGAAATTTTCTTTAAAGCCTTGGCAGGTTCACCATGGGTGTCATTCATCACCCCCCTGCTCTGCATTCCATAACTGGGCTCATTCCCTTTGCCAGACTGGAAAAAATAGCTTTACCAGGCCTGTTTATACAGAGGTAATGATGGGGAGAGCCCTGTAGCACAGAATAATTGCTATTTTCCACCGAGACATTCCTGTGTGTCCTCAGAATAATCTTAATGTTGAAACTCCTGGGAGTGAGATGGGCTGTGGACAAGAGAGTTCAAACGAGGGAGGGGGATTTTCTTCACAGACTATTTTATAATTCTCCAGTTTTCAGCTTTAAAATGGTGTTTTCTGGTTGAATCATGGACTGGTTTGGGTTGGAAGGGAACTTTCAAGGTTGTTTAGTCCAACACCCCCCAGTGAGCTGGGACATCTTCCACTTTCCAGGACATCCTTGCAGACCTTTCTCCAGCACAGAGGAGCTCAGGCTGCTTTTCCAGGAGGGATTCACCCCCCAGCCCACCCCTCCCTCCCCTCCATGCCCTGACAAAGCCCAGCTCAGGCTCCCAAGCTCTGTCAGAATTCCTGCTCCAGGAATGACTCCAGTATCCTTTGCTGACTCCAGGATCCTTTTGCAATTTCCCATCAAACCCTCCCTGGGATCACTGAGGGGGTCTGGGAGTGGGGTGTCCTGAGCTTCTACCTGGAAGGTTTTGGGTGAAGGGAATTCATCCTTCATCCTTTCAGTTCTGCACTGCACAGAAGGAGAAACCCTGGGAAAGCACCGGGTTTGGGCTGGAAAAAGAGGTTTTAAGGTTTTTGACAGTAATTCCTCAGTCCTTGGCAGCTCTTTGGGGCTGAGATCCTGCCTGGGACATGCAGGCAGCACTGGAATGGGAAAAATGCTGCTTTACAGCCTGGATCTTCTGTATATTTATGGTAAATCTCTGCTTTTCGTGAAGAATTTGGACTCTTGCTGAAACGCTTCAATGCCAAAAACCTTAAAACCTCTTTTTCCAGCCCAAACCTGGTGCTTTCCCAGGGTTTTTCCCTCTGTACAGTGCAGAACTGAAAGGATGAAGGATGAATTCCCTTCACCAACCCCCAGCACTGCCAAGGCCACCCTGCCCCATGTCCCCAAGTGCCACATCCACAGGGCTTGGAAACCCCTCCAGGGGTGGGGACTCCCCCCCTGCCCTGGGCAGCTGGGCCAGGGCCTCCCCACCCTTTCCATGAAGGATTTTTCCCTGTTATCCAATCTGAACCCAGCCTGGCACAACTTCTGTTTTCTCCTGGCCTTTTGTCCACCCCGTTTGGTTCTTATTTTAAAGCAGAAAGGAATTAAACAGACAGGAATGTTGGGATTCCAATGCAAAGTCTCACGGGAATTCCAAACTTCATCAAATCACGGAATCATGGAATGGTTTGGGTTGGAAGAGGCCTTAAAGCCCAGCTCATTCCAACCCCTCCATGGGCAGGGACACCTTCCACTAACCCAGGTTGCTCCAACCTGACCTTGGACACTTGCAGGGATGGGGCAGCCACAGCTTCTCTGGGAAATCTGAAAAAATCCAGTGGTAAAATGGGACTGACCTTCTGTGATTGATTCCACGACCCTTTGGGAATTCTGCCAAATCTGCTATTTATGGACACAGATTCTGGATCCTGCCGTGGAATTTACACTGGCAAATTGATTTTTGCAATAAAGACTTTTTTTCTTTTCTTTTTAAAATTAAGTAAATCCATTCAAACACCAAAGGACACCTGGATTCATCCCACCCACTCGGGATTCCAGCAGGAGCTGCCCCGTTTGGCTGGATGTGCTTGGAATATATTTTCAGTGCCTCAGTGCACCTCGTAATTGAATCATAAAAACAGGGTTTATCTGAACAGAGGGTTGTGTGATCCCAGCAAATCTTTCAGCTCCTCCAAACCCACTGACAGTGACTTATTCCTGCATTTCCAAACGCTGCTGTTCATGATGGAGAACTTCAGAGGGTCATAAACATGATAAAAAGCCAGGCTGGAGGATTTGATTCCTGCCAAATCTCTTTATTTTCAAGTGTACACCGGTTATTTCTATCATGGGGCATCTTAGAAATAATTCTGAGGCTTGAAGTGGCTCAAAGAAGATTAATTTTCCAGGGAAAAAAGCTTTTCTAAAGTCAATTTTATCTGCTTTTTTGGACGAAGCGTGAAATTAGGAGCTTATCCCGAAATCATTGGAGTCAAAGGCAGGTTTTCCATTGATTTTAGAGGGTTATAAATCGAATTGGGTGGGATTTGTGGTGGAAATCTGGAGCTTGGAGGAGTGATGGGGCTGGAGATGTGCAGTGCCAACAAATAGATGGGAGTCACCCCAAAAAAGAGGAGGTTTCACTGGGCTGGGTGGTGGAGGAGCCACCTGAGAGCTTCAAACCTCCCCCAAAATGTTTCTAAATCAAGATTATCTTTCCAACCTGGGCCTTTGTTGCACTTTGTGCCCGGTTAAATGCCCCAAACCCTTGAAAAGTGAAGTCAAAGGGGACAAAATGGCTCTGAAAAAGGAAAGTAGGAAGGAACCTCCGTATTTTGGGAGGTGACAGCAGCATCTTCCAGTGCTCCACGTGGATCCTGAGGAAACCAGTTGTCTCCAGCACAAGAAAAATCCAAGGGTCTCATTTTCAGGCTTTTTTAGGGTTTCTGGCTGGTGTAGGAGGCTGAAGCTGAGACCCCCTGGGCTGGTGTCCCTTGGGATCTTCCCAGGGTTTCTGGAAGACCCTGAATTTCTCCCCCCCAAGGAAAAATCTCCTGGGCTTTTCCATCCCTTTTTGCATCCTGATCCTGCTGAGGTCCCTCCTGGGGGGTTCCCCCAGATCTTGGGGCTGTGGCTCCTGCCAGGGAGAAATATTGGCTATTTCTGAGGGATCTGAGCCCAAAATCAGCAAGGGCTCATCCATAAGGCTGATCCACTGGGATCTTATTGCTCACAAGCTTTACTGACAATTCACAACAAAAAAATGTGCATTTTTGTTGCCCTCCCTTCCTTTCCAGACCCCCAAACTCTCTGATTTCTGTTGAATTTTTGAAGGATTTTCTCTCAATTTCCAAATGTCAGCCCTGAAAAGAGTGGAAGTTTTATCAGAAACCCTCATTACTGCACATGGACTAAAAATTTCCCTGGATTTCAGACTCTTTTTTGATTCTCTCCTCAATTGTTCTGGGTATTAAACTGACCCTTTTGCTCAGCCTATTCAATGCACTTGTTTTTCAGCAGCTGCCTGGAAATACTCACAAAGGAACCACAAAAAGCCTCAGTGCCTCAACCCCCCTTCTGTGGCTCAGTTGAGAAAGAAATTAGGAGTAAAACAATCAAGAGGTGGCAATTAATAAAACATTCCAATGATCTTCCTGCTAAATGTTTTTTTATTGAATTTTAGAAAGGCAAAACCAGGGTGGCCTTTGCTCTAATAGTTTCTCTGATGGAATGGATTATTTTTATCCATATTTATCCATATTCCAATCCCTGGTTTTGGTGCAGGGTTAATTCCTGGAATGGATTCTTTTTGTCCATATTTATCCATATTCCAATCCCTGGGTTTGGTGCAGGGTTAATTCCTGGAATGGATTATTTTTGTCCATATTTATCCATATTCCAATTCCTGGGTTTGGTGCAGAGCTAATTCCATCTGCCTTGCAAAGGAAAAAGCTGCAATTACTTCAAACTCCTGCTCTGGAAGTGCCTTGTTCTCTCTGGAAAAGGATTATTTAAGCAGGTTCTGATAATTCCAATGTTCTGGAAGAGCTGTTTGGGTCCATAATAATTCCAGAGTTTCAGATCCTCCTGCAAATCTGGATGTGGCACTTGGGGACGTGGTTTAGAGGGGGCTTGGGAATGTTGTGGGAACAACTGGACTCCATGACCTTGGAGTCTTTTCCAGCCTTGATGGTTCTGTGATTCTATGGAATGTTTTCCTGGGGCAGCAGCAACTTCCAGTGCTGATCCTACTGAATCCCTTTGGGTTTTCCCACACTGCCAACACTGAGGGAACACCAGCAAAAAGTCAGGGATTGGATGGAGAAGCCTCCAAGCTTCCCGCTGAAGACCTGAGCCAGCTAAAACCGGGGGAATTCCAAGGGATTTGGTTCAGTGCTTCCCCTCTGAGTGCCTGGTTTGGCTTCATTTGGTGGAATCCAGGGGGGATTTTCACCCTCTGATGGTTGGAAAAGGCTTCCTTGGATCTTTGTGCCCTTGGCTGCCAACAGGTCACGCTCCAAATGGAAGGAAATCGGGAAAGGGAGGCAACCAGATGGAAAGATTTACCTGTGGCTGCAAAACTTGGGCACAAGGAGAGCCCTGGAGCCCAAATCCCACCCCAGAGCTGCTCATCCCTGTGGCTGTGCAGGTTTTCCAGCCAATTTCCCATTCCTTTTCCCATGTGCCTTTTTTTCCTGTGCCAGCTCAAAGCTCCTCTCTCTGCCTTTTGCTGATGGAGTCGAAAATAATCACAATAACCTGATGAATTGTGTCTGTCTTCCTGGGAATTAAACACTGAACCTCCCGGGCAAACTGGCCCTGCTGGTTTCTGGGGAGGGCTCGTGCTCTCAGATGCCACAGGGAGTTAAATGTACCCTGAAAAATAATCTCATTTCTGGTCACTTTGCTTTTCATCCCGTTTTACCTCCCTATCAATTATGCCCAGTAATGAAATCAGGGGGTTTGACATCGTGGCTCCCTGGGGGACAGCTGGGAAAACAACTGTCACCTCTCATGGGGAAGGAAGGGAAAGGGCTGGGGAGGGAAGTCAAAGGGGCTGAACCCTGTGGGTCCCAAGGGATGTTCCTCTGGCTTCCTCCCATCATTTTGGATGGGAATCATGGAATAATGGAATGGTTTGGGTTGGAAGGGACTTTCCAGACCAGCCAATTCCAACTCCTTGGCGTGGGCAGGGACACCTTCCACTTATTTCTGGAGGCTGAGATGGGAATGTTTAATAATTAAGAAATAATTAACAAATTAAACAATGCTGCTCTTTCCCTGGCAGAGTGATTCGTGAGGGAGGGACTGCAGGGGCAAGAGGAAAGAAGTCAGGATGTTTCCTCCTGGATCTTTCCAGAGGGTATTATTTCCACCTGGAAAATGATTATTTTTCTGAAGTGTCAAAAAAGGGTCAGGATTGGTAAAAATCAGGATTGTTCAGCCTGGAATAAAGAAGGCTTTGGAATGATCTAATTGTGGAGTGTCCAAGGCCAGGTTGGAGCAACCTGGGCTAGTGGGAGATGTCCCTGCCCATGGCAGGGGGTGGGACTGGTTGAGCTTTAATGTCCTTTCCAACCCAAACCATTTGGATTCTGTGATTCTCTGGAAAAGCTGAGCCATCTCACTGGAATTGAAAAACATCTCTTCCCCCCCCAGCTCTCAAACAGGTTGGGAAGAAAAAAACTCTTATCAGCAGAGAGTGACAAATGGGTTTGGCTGTTGGTTTTCTTTTTTTTCCCAGCCCATTTTTTTGCATTTTCCTTCACTTATTATTAATTAAAGGTAGAGGTTTCCCACGCTGTGGCCCCTCTTCTCACCTGCTGCTGTTTGGTGATTGGAACCAGGGGAGAGATGGGGCAAAATCTCAGGCAATGTTTTCCCTGTCTTACCATAAAAGTTTGGAAAATCCTTCTTGATAAAAGGGATATAAAATGTCCTGGAGTCTTTTTTTTTTTTTTGGTGAATTTGCATCTGTAATTAAGTATAAAAAGGGTGCAGGAGGCAAAAAGCACCGCTGGGTTTGTAAATTTGTAATTCTTGTGTTTGTTTGGTTTCTCTTTAATTTAATTCCTCTCCATCCACTGGGATGGGATGGAGGAACCAGGCCAGCAGGATCTCAGTGGCTCCATCTCTCTGAGTGCTCCTGACATGATGAGCTGTCAGGGAGAAAAATGTAACACTTGTTCAGCAGCATCATCAACACCAGGCAAAGGATTTGTAAAAAATAATCTCTGTGATAGATCATGTCCCTCTTTCTGCAGGAAAACAGCTTTTCTTTGCCCTCCATCAATCAGTTGTGGTGGTGCTTTTTCCCCGGGGCTGGAGACCAGCCAAGAGCATTTTCAAGTGTGATTAAAGGATCAAAGGACCTGCCTGGAGCTGTTTGGACAGGACACAGCGACAGGGGCTGGTTTCTCAACTCAAACCTTCCCTTTCCCAAATCCATCCAGGGCTGGGCCAGCCCTGCACCTTCACTGGGAGCTCTGGGAAGGCAAAGGGACAAGGGAAAAGGCCCCATCCGTGCCCTGATGGAGGGTGGCAGGGACAGGGCTGGGGGCCTTGGGGGATGTGCTGCTCTCCCTGATTTAGGAAAGCTTTAATTTCAGGGGAAAGTGGAGCTGGGCATTTATCAGCATGGAAAATAATAAATTGAATTGATCCTTTGAGTCAATCCAGTGATCCAGGATCAACTCTTGGTTAGAGCAATGCTGCCTAAACTTCCCAGAGCCACAGGAACGATTTGGTTCCAACTCCAGCTCCATCTTTCTTTGCTTCCCTCACAACCATTTTTCAAATTAAAAGCCTGTTTATCTAAACCCCACTTCCATTTGCAAGATGATTTTTAGCTTTTTTGCAGTTACCAGGTCAGACTGTGAAGGACATTCAGAGTGATTTTGATTTAAACACATATTTGTTTCTTTCCTAGAAGAAAACCAGGCTGTGAGCACTTGGAAATCTCCTTTGCCTCTGGAAAAACCTGACTGGCAGCACAGAGAGATGGAAGCAGGGCTGGTACATCACGGGGGAGTAATGAGGGTTTGAAGACAGTCCCTACAAAACTCCTATTCTGGGCAGGCCCCAAACTGACATTTATTTACAGCAAACATATAATTGAAATGTCAGAGGAGAACAATTAAAAGCCTCCAATGACATGGATGTCAAGGGGAGCAGTGCTGGGATTTTGCTTTCAGTGCAAAGATGGATTGGGGCTGGTTTTTCCCTTTTCAGTCATTCCTTAATCTCTTTTCAATGTCATGATCTATTAAATACAATGTGGAACAGAAGGAAAAGGTTTTAACCTCCAGCACCTCGATAGATTTTGCTCCAGCAGTGGCTGAGGGCTTAGATTTTAGTCATATTCATAGATACTCACACAATATATAATACTTATATATCATGGATGTGATCTATTATATATTTTATGTTATATATTAATGGCTTTAAACTAAAAGAGAGTAGGTTTAGATGGGATATTGGGAAGAAATTCCTTGGCTGTGATGGTTGATAATTTCTTTAAAAACCATTTCCTAAGTGTTAATCGAGGAATCCCACCAGGGGTTGGGTTGGAAGGGACCTTAAAGCACATCCCATTCCAAACCCTGTCCTGGGCAGGGACACCTCCCATGGCCCAGGTTGTTAATGCCAGAGCTGGATCCATCCAGGTGGGATTTGTGCATCCAAAGGCTGAAGCCAAAGGAAGAGCAGCTCCAGCTCCAGCTGGGGCTGCACACCCAGAGCAAGCCCAAGAGGTGGAAGAAGCCAAGCAGGAAGGGCTCCAAGCAGGAGGATCCACGTTCCCAGCAGGATTTTAACCTGCCAGAAGCACTTTCAGGTTTCTCCTTGAGTTTTGAGGCTCACCCTCAGGTTATTCCCTTTTTCCAGCTGGTCAGACAAGGTCATGGAAAATCAACACAGCCCTGGACAGCTCCTGGGCTCCAGACAATTCCTCTGCTGCAGAACATCCTTTGATTGTTCTTGACCTTCAGGACATGATTGCAATTCCACAGCAATGATAACAACCTTCAAGAGATGGTCCTTTGGGCATTTCTGGTTGATATTCCACACATTTCAGAATAAAAAAAAGGGGAAAAAAACCCATTCTTCCCCCCACTATCACGTTTTTCCAAGGAGACACCGAGTGAGAGCATCAGCACGAGGGGTCTGTGTGTTTGCTCCATCACACCAGAGCCCTCCCATCTTTGTCCTGGTTCCCCTTGTTGTCCCAAGGGGATTTGCACCAGGTTGGTCACCAGGGAAATTGGGCTGGAAGTGGATTTTTCCCACAAAACTCCTGGTTCACCCCAGCGAGGACACGTCAGGAATCAGAGCTGGCACAAGGAGCAGAAACTGTGTTTGCAAGAGCTTTGATTAAAGAGTCAGCTGGAATTTGGAGCTGTGTGGGGGTGGGAGGCTGAATCCTTTTAATCGAAATGTTGGTTTAGGGGAAAAACTATGGGATGTGTTTTTACACAAACACAGAATTAGGAGGCTGCCTGTGTGTCATCCCAAAGGCTGGAGGCTCCTGTTTCTGCAGGATGTTCTCCTGGGGATTTTCCTTTTCCTCAGCACCAAAGTTCAGCCCTGAAAATATCAGGAGGTGACATTTGTGACAAACCAGGTGGTGGCTCAGCCTGGGACCTGCCTGATTCCAGGGGTAAGGTGTGAACAAGTTCTGGAAAAACTTTTACCATGCAATTAGAAATCCTAAATGATTTCAGCAGGGTTTAGCCAGGAGCTGGTCCAAAGAAAGGCCAAAATTTGGTGGCCCTGCAGGGTGTGAGTGGCTACACAGGTATCCCCAGGGCCAGCTGCCTTTTTGCACCCAAAAACCCAACGTTGTGGTGCCAATTTGAAGAGTTCTGTTAGTGGTGATGAGCAGCTCTTTAAGCTGGTAGAGACAACCAGGAATCCTCTGCTGCAAGTGCAAAAAGCTGTTTGCTGTGTTTCTCAGACATGAAGACACTACAACAAACCTGCCAGCTCCCTGATTTTTTGGCAGCAGTCTGTGGTTGGCTTTGAAGGATAATCTGCTGCCAGGTTTCCACACAAGTGACCTCTTTGAACAGGCAAAGTCTCCCAGGTTTCCACAGAAAGCACGAAACAGTTTTACAACCAAACTGGCTTTTGTGCAAATAAATTGGACTTTGCAGGGCGAGGTGGGTGGTGGCAGCTCTGCTTTCATCTCTTGCACACTTGAACCCATTTGGGTTTTAAGAGCCTCTCCTGACAAGAGCTCCTCCACTGCAGCAATCCTAAAAACGATCTGCTGCTCACAAGGATCCTTAATCACGCGCCCACATCTCAACAAGGCACTTCATGGGGATGGGAGAAGGGGATGAGGTGGAAATACGGCCAAAGAGGGGTGGATTTCAATTTAATCCATGGGTGATCCTGCTCTGCTCATGGATCACCCCCAGTCAGGGTGGGTGGCCCAAGGGGGCAGCTCAGGGACCACTCTGAGGGCTCCATCTCCACCAGATGGGCCCCATGACAAAAAAGGGGCAGAGATGACACAGAACAGAATTTCCATTATGGTTTCCTGCATTACAGGGGTTTTTTTACTGTTAAAAAGCAGCTGGTCAAAGACAGAAAAAAAATATAATCACAAAGAGCAAATCTATTTAAAAAAAAAAAAAAAAAAAGAAAAACCAGAATTTTGGAGCCCAAAGGTTGTTAAAAGAGAGGTTTGGGTAGGGAGCCTCGAGTGCCACAGCCTGTTTTTGTAGGAATGGGAGCAGCTTTTAGCAGGAGGGCAATTGTTGGGGCGTGCTCTGCACATCCTGAGTGAACAGGACACAAATATGTGTCCTGGACACATATTTGGGGGACAAACAGCTCAGCTTATACCCTGCTCTGCCTCCCAGGGCTGGGCACAAAGCTCCCTGGCCTGGGGTTTTTTGGGGGGTTTGGCCTTGGAGGTTTTTTTTCCCTCTTTGACCAGCTGCTTTTAAACAGTAAAAAAAAAAACCCTGTAATGCAGGAAACCATAATGGAAATTCTGTTCTGTGTCACCTGTGCCCCTTTTTTGACGTGGCACACATTTAACCAAGTGCCCCACTAAGCTAATGGCCGAGTGACATTTGCTTTGGTGCTCTGCTGGGGGAGGTGGAGCTGTTGTGTTCTCCATTAGGGGTAATAACCCCATTCCCTGCTTCCAGGGAATAGCTGGAACACGTCAGGAGCCCAATTCCACGTGCAAGTGCTGAAGTTTAAAAGTCAGGGGCGAATTCCCAAGCTGTTTAGTTGGGGTTTTTTTCCTGAAAAAGTTTAAATTTATTGACTTGAAGGTTCAAAATCCTTGGCCACATTTCAGCAGGGAGGGTTTTTGCCAACAGACCAGTTGTCACTTGGGCAAATTTGGGGGGTTTTATTAAGAATGTTTGAGCAGCTGAAGTCTGTCCCTTGTTTCCTTGCTGCTGGTGGGATCCTCAGTTTTCTTGCTCTCATTTCAAGCTAGAAATGTTCTGTCTCCACCTGGGTATATTGTTATTATTCACAAGATATATTCCCTCGACATATTAGGGTGAAACCTCCAAGTGTAAAATACTCTACACCTATGATATAGATATATTGCAGAAGAAATGAATTACCTTTAAGCTGTTTTAAATTCACTGTAAATAGGTTTTGCAGAAGGGAAGACTCAAAGCCCACCATGATACATTAATTATAACCCAAGTCAAAACCACAGGGAATGCAGCAATTCTGCGAGTAATAATATCCATTTATTTTATATTTACATGAAAGATTCTAGACTTTTTTTCCACACTTGCCAAGGGCTTAACAGAAAAGAAGGAGTCCTATTTTCCCCCCAGATTTGCAGAGTTAGGACAGAAATCACTGTTTGTAACTGGCTACTTCCAGATCCACGGGGTAGCGGATCCGGAAGGTCATGCACTTCTCCCTGTCAATAAAAATGCTGTTGGCCTTCACAGCTATTTCCTTCTCCAGCTTCATCCTTGTCTCCTCCAGGTTCTTCAGGCACTGCTCAGATTCCATCAGTTTTCTCTTCAGGGCTTCAAGGAACACCGTGAGTTCTTCCACTTCGCTCACCAACCTGGAGGGAACGACAGGAGGGAATAAGGAGGAGAAGGAGGCGCTCGAAGAGAGGTCAGCTGGGATGGGAATAAAGATCAGCAGCTCTGGGATTCCTCACAATTCCTCACAATTCCTCACAATTCCTCAGAAAGGAGCTCAGAGAAGTGCAAGGAAAGCAGAGCTCACTTTCCCAGCCTCCCATGATTTAGGTAGTACCCAGAAGTGATTTAGGGAGTACCAGGAATTCACTCAGGCAGTACCAAGAATGTCTTTTGCTGCTAAGCACGGTGGAATTATCCATCCTCTAGGATTGTACCAGGAATTAGAGGGCAGTAATTGTTGAATAAGTCACCCAGTTTGGAGTGAATCAGAATTTTGTTAAACCTGGGTTTGGAGCTCTGCTCTCTGGTATAAAACTCAAGAGATAAAGTCTTTGCTCCAAAAGTGCAGCAGGTTTTATGGAAGCAGCAGCACGGAATTTTTTTAAAAAGCAGCAATTAAGTTTGGAAGCAGCACAGACATTCAGCTCCAATCCAGTGGGGGGAGGAATATAAATAAAATCAATA
>NW_021938949.1:4862271-4864338 GCF_001715985.3 Manacus vitellinus
GGATTTCTGAGGGAAATGGGAAAGACAGGAAATCCCAACCCCCTTCTCCCTCACGACCACTGACACAGGTGGAAAACATAAAACCTGCCCAGCTGTCATTACCCACCAGGGCCAAGGAAGGACTATTTTTCCACACTTGCAAGGGCCTAACACAAAACAAGGAGCTGCTCCATGTTGGAGAAGGGGAAGAGGCTGAAGACACACCTTATTCATAGAAGAAATGAAAGTATTAAGGTGTTTTGGAGCTCTTTATTCTCATTATTACACTGAGAATCACATCAGAGAAGCAGCAGAAAATTCTCTGCAGCCTGTTCAAAACCTCTTCGTGTCTCACATGGGGGGACAACACATCCTCCCTCCAGGAGGGGCCACCAGGTCCCAGGGAATGACTGTTTTTTCCACACTTGCAATGGCCTGACAGGAACCAAGGAGCAGCTCCAAGCTGGAAAAGGGGAAGAGGCTGAGGACAGCCCTTGGCAGGACCTGCTGCCACCACCGCAGCGATGGCTGGCATTCCCCAAAACCCAGAATCCTGGGAATCCTCCAAAGAGAGCTCCACACTTGGAGGTTTTAGTTCAGCCCAGGCATGGATGGAAGTGTTTCATTTTCCTCAAGTTTAAGTCCATCCCAACAAAAGCAGAAAGAGCAGAACTGGAGCCCTAGCCCAGCTCCGAAGGCTCTTCCCAGACCCTGAGCTGGCACAAAAGTGTTCAACACCCGACTGGGACTGAGACATTTGAGAAGACAAATCTGCTGTGACCTTCTCAGAAGGACTCACCTTTGCCAGGTGCTGCTCCAGCCTGAGCTTGGCATCATCCAGCTCCCTGCAGTGGTTGTCGAAGGCCTCGTTGACGGCCGCCCGCTGCATCCGCAGGTCCTCGGACACGTCGTGGATGATGTTGTTGATGAGGGAGCGGAGCTGCACAGAGGCCAATTTTTCCTGTTCTGCACTATAAATGTTGTCATGGCTGAACTGGGCCCAGGTCTTGGGTGTGGAGGCGCTGGAAGAAGAGAAAAATGGGAATAACATGGGAATCTTGCCCTCCAGAAGACAACCTGAAGCCGGTTCTCTCCCTGCAAAAGCACCGTCAACCTCTGCACTGTTGCTTGCAGCGTAGACTTGCCATGAAGGGAGAAGACTAATCCTTTAACAAATTAATAATCTCTCATTCCTGTGGCTTCTGAGGGGAGCCATGAATGACACAAAATCAACCAAAGCTCTTCCATCTTTAGCTGACACTGCTGAGGATCAAAAAGCAGACACACAGACAACCTGGGCTAGTGGGAGGTGTCCCTGCCCATGGAATGGGATGGGTGGAATGGGATGAATTTAAGCTCCCTTCCAACCCAAACCATTCCATGATTCCATGATGCCTGGTTACACTTGGCCATGTGGAGCAGCAGAAGGAACCACAGCCCTTGGGACAGGACATCCCTGAGAGGGGAGGGGGAAGCCCCAAGGTTGATGTTCCACCGCTCCTGTCTGTGTGCAGGAAGCAGCACTGGCCTTTCCCAAAGGAATGACTTGCCTTCCAATGTCAAACAGCAAGTCCCAACAGGATTTAGATCAGCCTTCAGCAGCACAAAGCCAATTATTTCCAAAAAAACCCCCTCCAAGCTCAGCTTGCCTGTGCATGGCCAGCTTTGCCATCAGGGGTGGTGGCATTAACTCTGCTCTCCATGGAGCTGTTTTAAACCTATTTTCTGTGTCCAAGGAAGCAGAATCCCCCCTTTCATTCCCATCAGTGTCAGCCTGCAGTGCCTCCAAGGATGTTGTATTTTCCTGGGGTCATTCCAGGAGGAGTAACTGACAGGAATCACTCACTTCTCCTCGAACTTGACGGAGCTGGGGTGGAACTGGATGTTGGTGCTGTCGTTGTTGTAGGTCACACATTTGTCATCTATGTGATAGGTCTCCACCTTGTCCGACCAGTCCAGCTCACAAAACTCCTTCTGAATCCGATTGGAGCTGAAAAGTTAAACCCACACATTGTTAGTGGGGAACAACCCAAGCCCCAGACCCAGCACAGGCACTTGGAAGCTCAGCTTTGGGCCTTTGTGTCACCA
>NW_021938949.1:4865003-4866608 GCF_001715985.3 Manacus vitellinus
AGTCACACATCACCCGATTAATTAACATTTCCATTCCCAAAGCCTGCGGGTCGTTATCAGCTGGGGACAGCAGATGTCACTCTCACCCAAGGAATTTATATTCTACCAGAAAATGGAACTAAAATGGGTCTAAATGGGACTAAAATGATTTTACAAGAATTACAAAAAGCCAAATAGGCTCCTCTCGTCCTCTAATTGATGTAACAGAATTAATTTATATTATTTTGCATTTATAGCCATTCTTTTTAAAAGCAATATTTTATTTTATCTGGTAGAATAGGAGCAGATTAAAAAAAATTTAAAGTTAAAATCTCAAGGTTTCCAGCAGTCAGATACGGTTTTATTGATGCATCTTAAGGGGTCAGGTAACATCTTTCCAAAGGGTTTGTTAGAAATTCCAAGCAAATAATCCTTTGGAAAGGCAGTGAACACCCCTGCTGGGACAGATTTAAAGTTCACACTGACACCTGGTGGCAAAAAAACTCATTTGGAAAAGGTGAAATTCCTTTAAAGCAGCCAATACACAAATCCATCACAAGGTGCAAGAATCATCCAGGGAATACTTTTATAGCACCGGAATTTAGTGTTGGAAAAAATCAACCCCACGTTGGAAAACAGGCCTGGAAATCCAAATCTACTTTATTCTACTTGAAAATCCTCGAGTTTCATCACTGCCTTTTCCAAATTGAAATGGAATTCCCACAGCCCATAAGCACTGGTGAGGTCTTTATCCACTATTCCCATGTCCCAGGAATTTATTATGGCTCCAGAAATCAGCTGCTAAAGTAGCAGGGAAAATGTCCTACCGGATCTGGTTGGTGGCTTGGATTATAGTTCTTTTCAAAAGATCCCGGATATTCCTGATAAGATCAGCTTCCTAAATAAAAATATGGATATTTCTGTGACATCCAGAGCAGGACACACCATCCTGCCGAGGAATTTGATTTCAGTGGTGGTGGATAAATCAATAAAACTGGATAAACACTGAAATTTTCTCACCTGCTCTTAACTTATTCTGATTTTTTTTTTTTGAGGAATCAGCAGATCCTGAGGGAACTCAGCTCTAAGTCTAAGGCAGCAGCAATATCTGGAATGCTTCTAAAGCCTGGGAATTCGTTATTTTCATATTGCCTGGGTATTTGCTGGAAAATTTTATGTTCTGCCATATCATGGAAGGCATAGGATGCCCAGGGAAGCTGTGGCTGCCCCATCCCTGCAAGTGTCCAAGGCCAGGTTGGAGCAGCCTGGGCTAGTGGGAGGTGTCCCTGCCCATGGCAGGGCTGGCACTGGATGGCCCTGGAGGTCCTTCCCAACCCAACCCATTCCTTGATTCCACTGTCCCAGACCTCCAGTCCAGCTCTGAACCTGCTGAAGGCTCAGAGCTCATCCCCTGAGACAAAGGAGTGGTTGCACTTGGGATTTTACACAATAATCCTCAAATTTATGGGTTTTTTTCAGCAGTGGGACAGCTGCAGTCATGGAGAGAACAGGCAGGTTTGCCCAATATTCTTCCCATGGTAAGACATCAGGGAATACCAGTGGAAGACTCATCCTCCCTTTTCACCAATCTACTGAGCATATCTCAAACTCCAGACCTCCCCAAAG
>NW_021938949.1:4869836-4871680 GCF_001715985.3 Manacus vitellinus
CTGGAATGCTTCTAAAGCCTGGGAATTCGTTATTTTCATATTGCCTGGGTATTTGCTGGAAAATTTTATGTTCTGCCATATCATGGAAGGCACAGGATGCCCAGGGAAGCTGTGGCTGCTCCATCCCTGGAAGTGTCCAAGGGCAAGGCTGGAGCAACCTGGGCTAGTGGAAGGTGTTTCACCTCAAATTGGAATGTTTAATCCAACACAAATGTGGCCAAAATGAAAAATCTCCTTCTTGTCATAATCTCTTGTCGAATAAAAAGCACCTGGTGCTCATTTCTGACCCCATAAAGCTGCTTTAGGGATAAACCATCAACAATCACTGACCTGGGGATTCCACATAAATATAAAACCCCAGAAAATTCCAGCCTTTTCTTTGGGATTATTTAAAGGAATTTAATATTTGAGGCTCAAAGAAAAAAAAAAGAGCTTTTGCATATGCAAACCTGATTAATTCTGCTTTACATCAACGACAGCTAAGGGAGGATCTCCTTCCTAATAAAGTTTATTCCTAGATTCCACTGATCCATGTCCTGGTTTTGACAAATAAATGAGTGGGTGTGTCCCTGCAGTGTCAGATTCTCCATCCCAAGAAAGCAACAGGGACCAGAAAAAAGATCAGTTGGTTCCAAATGAAAAAGGACAATCACAATGGGAAAGAAAACATTATTTTTGAGGCATAATTAAAATAAAACCACAGCTGAAGGTGTCATTTTACAAAGTTACTGCAACGGGTGAGTTGTTAAATTAAAAATTCAAAAGGGGTTTAAAGGGTTACATTTATAATAATTGAAATTATTTTGAGGTGGGGAGTCAGTCTCCATGTAAATAAAGAGACATCCAGCTCCATGGGAGTTTTAAATGGAAAAGCCTCCCCTTAGCAATGGAGATCTCTCACTTGGAAAGAGTGACATAATGCAAAAAGAACAAATTCTCTCGTGAAATGACTCAAAATATAACTGAAAAATGGATTCCCTGTTGAGGAGATATTCAAATCTGACATTTAAAACTGAACTTCTCCTAATTAATGGCAGTCCAGGGCTGCCAGGGGGAGCAGGCAGGAGGAAATGAGGAGGAATTTTCCTAATAAATGATTTTTCTTAACTTTGAGAAGAGTTCAAAAGTCAGGTTGTTTGGCTGGAGGAGCTGTGGCACCAGGATGGAGATGAAATGCTTTGATCCAGGTCCCTGGATTGGGACAGCACGGGACAACCTGGGGCTGGTTCCTGGGAGAAGGTCCACGTTCAGAGGAGCATTCAGAGGGATCTGCTCTGCTCTAGCCACACTCCTGTGATTTTTAACACTTTTTAAATAGAGGAAGGACTTTAAACAATCCTTTTTAACACTTGGAGTGACACGACACAGTCCAGGAGGGTCACTGGGCCTCGGCATTGCAGAAGAACCTTCACCTGCTGCCCGAGCTGCTCCTCGTTTCACAGACCGGAGCAGCGCTCGGGGGCTGCCACCGACTTTAAGGTCCTTCTCACCTTCAGCAGCTGCCTCTCCACCTCATCAATGACCAGGTCCGGGGGCTGCCTCCTCTCCCGGCACTGCAGATTATCGGTGACCACCCCGTAGGGCACCTCGGTGGCATCGAGGGTCCGCTCCAGCCGCAGCTTCTGCGCCGCCAGCAGGTTGGTCTCGGCGTCCAGCTCCATGACCTCCTTCTGCAGCTCCACCCTCCAGAAGTGGATGTCCTGCAGGCGCTGGGCCAGGGTGGTTTTGGAGTACTCCTGTGCCCTCTGGGCGCAGGCGGCCGCATGTCTGGTGAGGTGCTTGGACTCGGCCAGGTCGCGCTCCGACTCCTCGCCCACGGTGTACGCCCGGTTGTAGACCCGGGC
>NW_021938949.1:4872150-4873542 GCF_001715985.3 Manacus vitellinus
GGCGGGCGGGCCTCGTGGAATCATGGATTTCCCATGGAATCATAGAATAGTCAAGGTTGAAAGAGACCTTTAAGACTAACAAACCCAACTGTCAGTGTACCAGTGTCGCTGTAACCCCTAAAACCCTAAACCACATCGTCCAGTGCCCGATCCAGACGCTTCTTAAGCACCTCCAGGGATGGGGACTCCACCACCTCTCTGGGCATACCCTTCCAATTCCTGAGCACCCAAACAGTGCAAAGAATTCTTCTAACATCTGAATCTTCTCTGATCTTTAGGCCATTTCTTCTAGTCCTCACTGTAGACACAGCAGAAGACACTGGTCCCCCCCTCACTGCAACTCCTGGGCCTGGGACTCTGCTTTTCTGACTGGTGCATGCCCACAATAACACATTTTCCTGCTTGTTTTGGAAATCCAGGAGGATTCCAGCGGGATCTCAGCCCAGCAAGTGGTGGAAACCAAGGGGAGGCTCTGTATTGCCCCCGCCACGTTTGCCCTGGGACCCAGAGAGCCCCTGAGGGGACCCGGCCCTGCAGCATCCACAGGGTTAAAGTCACTCAATTCAATTCATTTTGCACCTCATTTTGTTGTTACACTCAAATGTTCATTTTTAAGGCCATTCGTGTGACTTCAGTCTTGACACAAAGCAGGTGCTGATGAAATGCAGCTGCTGCTGCATCACCTGTTTAATTGGCACCTGAGGAGATTCAGCTGCTCCTGGAATTAGGGTGAATTTTGGGGGTTGCCATCACTGTGTAACAAGGAGGGGAAAGGGAAAGGGAAAAGGAAAAGAAAAGAGGAAAAGGGAAAGGGAAAAGGAAAAAGGAAAGGGAAAAGGAAAGGCTGTGAGGGCACACCTTTTGCTCGGAGTCCTCAGCACAAGGAAGGTGCTGGTGACAACAGAGGGCACTGTCGCCCTTGCACAGATCTCTGTCTTCAATGTCATTTTGATTCAGAAAATAAAAGGGATGAAACCTCCCGGTGCCCTGGAGGCCCCCTGGTGTCCCCTGTGCCCATCAGCTCCCTGGAGGGATCCTGGGGTTCCACTGGGCTCTGGGCACAGCGCAGGGACCTCCGGCTGTGGCACAACCTCTGCAGGAGACACTTTGCCCTGGGACAGTTGGCTCTAAATTCACAGAAAGACAAGGATCGTTTTCCCCCGGGGTCCTGCACTCTCTGGGAAGAGCAGTGGGTGTCCCTGGTGGAGCATCAGCGTTTGGGATGTGCCTCATTCCCCGGCTACAGCTCTGCCTGTCGGGCCTGTGCCACTGCTGGCACCACGTGCCTTCCAGAGTGTTGGAAAAGGAGATTCAGCCCCAGCAGAGATAAAAAAATCCTTCCTTTTCCCATCTGCAAATATTGCAGCCATCCCTCCAATTAAACAGCAGCTG
>NW_021938949.1:4874357-4904357 GCF_001715985.3 Manacus vitellinus
TGCCACAGCCAGGCCTTCCTGGGACACCTCCAGGGCTGGGGACTCCAAACCTCCCTGGGCAGCCCCTGCTGATGTTCCAGAACCTTTTCCATGAAGAAACTATTCCTGAAATCTTCTTCAGCAGGGAAACACTGCCCCAAAAAATCTGTCTAGTCTTCCTGATCCAGTGCAGGGATTACTCCAGGGAGCAGTTTCAGAGTTGTTTTCCCACCTGGTCAATGTTTCCCAAGGACCAAACAGATTTTGGGGAATATTTCCCCCAGGCTGTGTGTTGTTTGGGGTTGTTGGTCAGTCTAAGCCCCTCTTTGAAGCGTTCACAGATGCATCATGTCCTGACAGGCTGAATATCACTTTGTTACAAGAAATAAAAGGAAAATCCATTGGCATCTGGCAGATTCCAGTGTTCCCTTCCTCATCCAGGGCACATCCAGGTACCCCCTGTTTCAAAGCCATCCTACCACTCCAGGAATTTAATGTGCCACTGGAACATATAAATTATTAACAGCTATTCAAGCTCAGGGCACGAGCTGACAAAACACAGTGAAAGGAAAGACCAGAAATGTTTTCAGCTCCAATCTTTTGCTGGGCAATGGATTAGGAATTCTCTTGGCTACAATCCTTTTAACAGGAAACCTCACTCACCTGAGAGCAGCTCCTGATTCTCTACATCCACACTGACCAGGACAAGAAATCCTGGGTTCAAACTGCTTGAAAGAGAGGGACAAATTCTCCTCTTGGTGACCCACTTGTTAGAATTTGGTTCAGTTTCACTACGAGTGGGCCATCATTTTTTAAAATTTAATTTTTATGTAATATTTTTGTATTAATTAAGCATCATTATCCACTTTATCTGCTGGCTGCACACCCCAGCAGTGAGTGCCTCAGCAGGGTGATGGAGAGAAAACACGGCACATTCATCCACCTGATAAATCGGGAGAAAAGGTGGTGAATTCGTTCAGAGGAGAGAAAATACAGACAATTATTTTCCATAAGGCAGCGTCTGGTACTGACAAACTCTGCCTGAGAGCGACAGAGCACAGGAATAAAGAGATTAAAGAGTTGGGAAGGGAAATTTTTGTTTTCACATCAACAAAGTGTTGCGTTTCGGCTTAAAAAATAAGCATACAATAAACATTTCAGCCTCAGGAGCTCTGAGGGTTGGCAAAGGACTGAGACCAAAGGCTACCTAAGAACGTGGGTGTTGTTTTTCTACCATCTCATATCCCTGGGATTAGAAACCTCTCTGCTGTTTGGAGTCTAATCACCCCTTCCTAGAATTCGATCGATTCGGATAACATTAATTATTTGTAGCATTATGAGCATTTCTTTTCAAAAAGAAGTTCTTTCACAAGCAAAACAAAGCCTAAGTGGAGTCATTCCAGCAGGGATAAATCCCCCAGGTGCAGCTTTATTTCCCAGCCTGGTGTCTGGTTGCAGAGGGTGTTTGAGGTGACCCCACTTTGAGTGGCAGCTGTCAAGGCTCTGTTTGTTTGCAATTCCCACGGGAATGTGGGTCCCACACTGGTGGCTGTGGGGGCACAGCACTGAATCCCGAGGAAAACTTTGGAGTTGGTTGAGTCTCCTGCCCCAAATTGCCTTAGGATATGGTGCCCTGTGCCCCAGACCCGCTGGAATGATGAGTCACACACGTTTATTTTTGCTTTCCAACAATTGCTCCTCGTCAGGGAAGTGTGTCCTGTGATTCTCCCAAATTGAAATCCCTGTGTGGTGTGTGCTTGCACCGAGCTCTTCTGCAGAAAGCAAGGCTTGGGCTGCCTTTTTGCTGCTTTTCTTTTTTACTCTTTTCTTAATTTATTCAGCTGAAAGCAGCCACGTGGTGATAATCAGGCAGTTTGCTGCTGACCTGATGGAGTTCAGCAGCTTCTGTCTAAAACAGAGAGGGGAAAGAATTTCCAGAGAAGCCTTTTATGATTCTTTTGCTGCAGAAGAATACCAGGAGGAGCCCTCAGCATGGACAGCAGTTTTCCAGCACTAACAAATTCCACAGTTAACAGGAAAACAATCCCTTCATCAGCCACCGCCGCTGCTTTCTCTGTGTGGAGCCCGGAGGTTTGCCCTGGTTTGGAACCAGAGGCCAGGAGCTTCACTGAGCTTCATTTCCCCAGCTTTTTCCAAGTTTTTATTGAAAACAAAGTCTCCCCTGTTTCTTCCTCCTGTTTCTGCAGCCAAAACCTACATGTGCAGGCAGAGGAGAAAGCAGGGGTTTTGTCTGAACACGCTCAGGCCTGGGGAGGGTTTTGTCTGGTACAAACCAAGGCCTTGATCCTGCACTGAGGTGTCCTGGGCAGATCCTTGGCTTGGCTTGGAGCCCCTTCCATGCTCCTTGTGGGCTCCCTGAGCAGGTCTGGGATGGATGGCCAGAGCCTGTCAACACCCCGGGGGACATGGGCATGAGCTCTGCACAAATAATGCATCAATTAGCAGAGGACTTTGGTTTTTAGTTCAATAATTCCCCTCCAGGGCCTGTGTTTCCCTCAGAGCCCCCTCAGAGCTCGGCGTGGTCACCTCGACCCCTCTGTGGCCTGATCCTGGCAGGCTCCAGGGATAAAACACTCAGGGAGCGGATGCTGGAGGTTTAATTGTTTTTCTCGGCATTTCTAGCCCTGCTATGAATCATTTGTTGGTAAATAAGGATTGTTCCTCAAACATAAACTGAAGAGAAAGTGACTGAAACCCCAGAGACTGTCGGAAAGGACCTTAAAGCTCCTCTGCCAAGGGCAGGGACACCTTCCATGAGCCAAGGTTGCTCCAAGCCCTGTCCAACCTGGCATGAGGAGCCCACAGATTGTTCTTAGAGGTCTTTTCCAACCTTAATGATCCTGTGATTCCAAGCTGGATTTCACAACCATTTTTGCTGCCGGTGGTTTCCATGGATTTGTGCCTTGAGCTGCTGCCAGAGCCTGGACATGTTGCTGCTTCCCATCTCTCTAATCAAAGGCTGAGAGTTTCACTTCATTTCCAGGGAATTAGTCAGCAGGAGGGGGAGCTGATAATCTGCTCCCTGGAAATTCTCCCCTCCTGCAGCACCTTGCCATGAGTCACTTGGAAATGGCTTTGCCAAAATGTTCATTCCCAGCAGGAATATTCAGAATATTCAGCTCTGAGCGGAGGGAGCTGAGCCGGGGGACAGGAACTCAGGGTCACACAAGAGCCTGACTCAGATTGTGATGGCAACGACCCACTGGGGACAATGGCACTGAACATTTGCACAAATAATCTCAATTTTGGGTTACAGTCGGTGGTTTTGCCACATTTCAACACTCAGACTCTCTAACCAAAACAACAACCCCTGTAGCTCTTTAGTTTTATTCTCCTTTTCTTATAAAAAAAAAAATTGAAACTCCATAAAACTTCCAAATATAGAGGATGAATCCTTCAAAATATTCACAGGGAAACCAGGCCTGGGCAGAGAGGTGAGCGATGGGGAATTAGAAATGAAAAGCCTGAGTGTGAATATGAAGAGAGATCTGGAAGTCATTTTTTTTTTAAAGACAAAGAAAAAATCCACCAGCTACTTTTAGGGAGCTGAGAACGATGGATCCATCACTCCATCAGGCATTCCACTTGCTAGGAGCTATTTAGGAAAATTCCCAGGGATTCATCAGAACTTGCACAGTCACCGAGTGCAGGTGCTTTTATAAAAATGACATTTATGGCAGCTTTTTGATTGAGCAGCACTAAAAGCTTTTGTTTTCTCTGTCTGTGGTGAGTGGCTGATTATATTTGGGTGGCCAGGCTCCACCTCTGGGAGGTGAAAAGGCATGTGCTTCAAATTGATTTGGGGTATTTTGGGTTGAACAGCAACAACTTCCAATTCCTGGAGCGTTTCTTTTCGAAGATCCTTCTCATCTCAACCCTTGAGTTGATCTTCATAAACTGCAAGGAAAAGGGAAAAACAATGCCCTTCTCCTTGGAAAAAAACTTATTCAAATTTGTAAGGTTGAGTAATATTCATAATCCCTATTATTCTTTATTATCATCAGAGAATCTGACATTAATGGACCTTCTGCAAAGCTGTTTGTCCTTGGTAAATATTTACTCAGCAGCAGCAGGACATCTCAGCTTCTTTCTTTTCTCATTAATTATTTGTTTATGGCATCTCTCTATTATCATTCTTGATGCCTGATCTCTCCCTTGAATTGCCAACTCTGTGTCCTGGAACCAAAGAATCAACACAGTTGATTTTCTGGCACGTTGTTTTGGGGTGATAAAACTTGCTTCTGGAAGTCCTGAATGCAGGAGAGGGTGGATATTTTTCCCATAACTCCCAGATAATTATGACCAAACATTAATAATCTGATTTTCCCTTAGGAAAGAGCAAACAAAAAGCGATGTGTTCCCAGCTCAGCTCATTCCCTCAGATGCTCTAAAGCACGAGCAGGGAGAAGTGAAATTATTCAGAGAATTCCTGGACCAAACTGGAATGACAATTACTGACATTCCCATTTTTCCTTCAACAGAAGAGTCTGTCCTAGAGCAGGGATGGATTGGGATCTGCTCCCTGCTGTGTGGCCGTGGCAGGGGGGGATTGGTTTGCAGTCCATTCAACTAAATGATGGATATTCTGTTTGGAAATGGTTGGGAGCAGCTCCTGACCCTACAGAAACTGCAGGGAATGACTCGATAAATGGAAATGAAAATTTAATGGAAATGAATTGAAAACAAACCAAACCCCAAAGTTAATATTTGAGAAAATGTTGCACACGATTTTGAAGTCTTTGCTTATTGAAATTGGTCACCAATGTTTTTAGTTAAATATCTATAAAATTAATTAAAGGTTTTTTTTCTTCTTTGTTCTTCAAGGAAAATTACATTTGCTCAGCCCTTTCCGTGCAAATTTTTGCTTCCAAACTGTGCAGCAGCAGAGATTTATATGATAAAAGCAGTTAGGTAAAAAGTTTTCTCTCTTCTTCAGTACTTTATCTCTTTCTTTCCATTTTTTTCCTAAGTATGTTTTCTTAGGAAGAAATTCTTCCTGAGGATGGGGGTGAAGCATTGGCACAGGTTGCCCAGATAATCTTCCTTCCACCCCAAACCTTTCTAGGATTCTGGGATTCTAGGACTCTAGGATTCTGGGATTCTAGGATTCTGGGATTAATTAAGGGCTTGTGTACACAGGAAAATTAATCTGAACTAACTGATAAAAAGTGGAATAATTCAACTGCCTTCGCTTCTGCGTGGGCAGATTACAGAGCTCTTCATTTGGTTGGCTGTGAGTTGTTGCCAAAATGCATTAAGAGAAACCAAATTAAGTCCATTTGTGTTCCAAGCATCCAAAGATGCTTGTTCATTTTGAAAGTTCTTCGATTAATTCTGCAGCAAATGGCCCTGCTCAGGCACATCAACATTCCTAACGAGGCCTGGAGCCAAGGCTGGGCTCAACCCAAGGGATGAATCAGCTCTAAATCCCATATTCTGAGGGAATGGGATAAAGGACAATTGTTCCTGCCCTGCACAGACCAGCTGTGGGGGCTCAGGGCAAATTTGGGGATCATCCCCTGAGCATTAGATGGGATACTGGGAAGGAATCCTTCCCTGGGAGGGTGGGGAGGCCCTGGCACAGGTGGCCCAGAGAAGCTGTGGCTGCCCCTGGATCCCTGGAAGTGTCCAAGGCCAGGTTGGAGTAACCTGGGCTAGTGGAAGGTGTCCCTGCCCGTGGCAGGGGGTGGGACAAGATCTTTAAGGTCCTTTCCACTTCAAACCATTCTGGAATTCTCTGATCCAAGCAAGGTAACGGCCTGATGTCCAGAGCCCAGCTCTCACCACCCTGGATGTTCACTGTTTGATTCATCAGGATTTGTCTCTTGGGAACCCAAAAATGAGCACAGGGTTGAATTAGATTTAATCCAAGGTTTTGTGGAGTGACAGTGTCCTGTCCTCACTGGACTGTGAGGAACCCAAATCCTTACACAGTTCTCTAAAACTCTGAGCCCTCTAGGCCAAAAAAAAAAAAAAAGTTGCTTCATATTTGCATTAAAATATCCCAGAATAGGAGGAGATCCCTCTCCCAGCCCAGAAATTAAAGACCTACCCATTACTTAGGTACATTTTCATCACCTTCATCTCCCGTGCCCCTGGAAAAAAACACTCCTTGGAAATCAGTAATTGTTTGATTCCCTTTGATCTCTGCTAACAAAGCCCTGGCCCATCCCTCTGCAGGAGCTGTTCCTCTTAGTTAGGATCTTTCCAAGTGTACTTCCATTAGGAAGGCTCTGGGGAAATGTCACTAAATGCACTTGAAAAAGGGCTCTGCAGAACTGCTCTGGCTCCCTGCAAAAAACATCTCCCCCTGCAAAAAACATCCCTCCCTGCGTTTGCTCAGCACATTTCTCAGCCTCTTTGGGGTTTTTATTCTCTTTGTTGTTGTTGGACTGAGGTGAAACCTAAAGGAAAGAACTGTGGCTCCTTGACAGGAGATCTTAAGGCAGCTGGAGAACAGAGGGAAAGGTTTCTGAGTCCCAGACAAGTCCCTGGGAATCACACTTGGCATTAACAGTGTCTTGCTGGTGGGATTTTTCTTTCCAGCCATAGCAGGGAAGGTGGGAGGTGATGGAGATCCTTCCCTCTGTGCCCATAGCACAGTGGGAGAACCCTCAACATCCCTGATTCTATCCCATGGTGGGAAAGATCATCTCATTCCTTTTTACAAGGATATGGAGTGACAGGACAGGAAGAAAATGGTTTTAAAATTAAAGGGGATAAGTTTAGGTTGGATATTAGGAAGAATTTCTTCCCTGGGAGGGTGGAGAGCCCTGGCACAGGTTGCCCAGAGAAGCTGTGGATGTCCTGGAAGCGTCCAAGGCCAGGCTGGACAGAGCTTGGAGCAACCTGGGATAGTGGGAGGTGTCCCTGTGGGACTGGATGGGCTTTAGGGTCCCTTCCATCCCAAACCATTCTGGGATTCCCAGGAAGGGCAGAGTGGATCTGACTTAAAAGTAGCTGGGTACCTCCCTCTGCTGGAAATCACTGGAATTTGGGCCTTTTACATGTAAAAATCCCCATTCCCAGTTCCCTCCATGCTGAGAACAGGAACTGCTGGCCCGGGGTGTTGTAGCCACATCATTGCCCGGGACTTGGGCACCTGGGGAGGAGTTCAGGACTGGTGCTGCTGGAATCCATCAGCATCCCAGTTCTCCAGCCCCTTGGGCAGCAATTCAGGAAGTTTTTAGATTTATATTTTAGTCCTCAGGCTTTAAACACCCTGGTGAGAGCTGAAGCTCAGCACTGAGTTCCCACCCTGGGACATCTTTCAGCCACTTCTTGCTGTTGTGAGATGAAGGTGGCAGTGACCTCCACCCCAAAGGGCTGAATTCCCAGGTTCCTGTTCACCCCAGGCAGGAATTTAAAGCATATCCATGTGCCCTCCTGTTGCATGGCTGTCAGCTGGAAACAGGAGCAACTCCACCAGCTGGGCTCTTGTTTCCTTTTCCCCCTCCACCAGAAACTACTCCAAGGAGCAACCACACAACCTTAAAGTCATATTTACTGTGCTTCCCATCCCACAGGGGCTGGGAATTCGGGTCTGGAGATGCTGCTGGTGCTGCTTTATCCTTAGTGATCCCATGCAAAGGGAAGTATAATCCCCAGGGAAGCCAAGGCAGGGTGTGTGAGGAATCAAAATCCTCTTCCTCTAAACTGGTTTTGATCTTTCTGTGGG
Source organism: Manacus vitellinus (assembly GCF_001715985.3). Classification (NCBI taxonomy): domain Eukaryota; kingdom Metazoa; phylum Chordata; class Aves; order Passeriformes; family Pipridae; genus Manacus; species Manacus vitellinus. The sequence continues at coordinate 4,882,036 of NW_021938949.1, forward strand.
CTGCAAATGAGGAACAGTAATTAAAGCTTAACTGGGAGAGATCAGAAAGCTTTTAATATTAATAAAACTTGTAACAGGCCTCGAGGATAATCATATTTAAAGACTGTGTCAGTCAGCACTCAGAGTGAGCATGTGCTGGCTCTGTGGGATGCACTGGGAGCACTGGGATGCACATGGGAGCATCATCTCACCTCTTCCTGGGATTTCCCTGCTGCAATTCCTTGGATTGTTCCAGATTTCCTCTGCTTTGTCCAGTTTTACCTACAGGGATCATATTTACATATTCCCAGCCCAGGCCCTCACTTGGAGTTTGCATTTTATTTTTCACCGCTGGGTTGGTTCTCAACCACGAGAATTCCCAACACTGGAAACAATAAAGACTTTTCAGTCTCTCCTGATCCTTTAAAGGCAAAGAGCAGCAGCTCAGAGAGGGGACAGAGACCTTCACAGAGGGCTCTGTGCCAGCTGTCCGTGTTTTCCATGCCCTTTATCCCACTGTTGGAAGGACTGGGATGCTCAGGAATGGCTGCTGTGTGTGGGCACCAGGAGAGGATCTCCTGAAGGAAGGACATCCCAGAACTTGCCCAGGATGAACCATCTCCCTGCAATGCTCCCACAAGTGTTTGGGGCACTGCAAAGCTGAGGGTTGGCATTTATTGCCAATTTAAAGGAGTCCTGCACAGAATGAACACCCTTTTCTCAGCTCTGGAGTTGACCTGGGGGAGAGAAAAGAGAGGGAGATGTTCCACCTCTTCCCTTTCACCCCCGGGATGCCAAGAGGAGTTTAAACTCCTTTATTAAAGGGCTGAGCAAGGGAAGGACAGAGAGCAGCCACCACCTCTGGCTCTGCTCCATGGAGAGAGCAGGATGTGAAAGCAGAGGATGTTTCAGCTCTGTCCTTTATTCCAGCACTCAAAGGAAATGAAGTTTGAAAATCCTAATGCTGAAACACCTATTAAAAAGAGAACTAAACTCTGGCACAAGAATGTCTGGCAGGTAGAGCTTTTTGGATTAACCCAGCTGCTTTTTTTTTTTTTATTTATTTTATACTGCAAATGAACTCTCCCTGCCTTGCTCGAAAGGTCACCTTTTTTATTTTAAACTACTGTGCTGGGAAAATGCTTTTAAGTTTCATCTGCTTTGTATGTATGCATTTTATAAGCCCTGGGTTTATTTCTTATTGGAAAATGGTCTTGGATTATCTCTGAGCTGGAATTTTATTTATCAGGTGCACGTGGGAAGGAAGGTTTTTAACTCTTTAGGGCTCTTTTTTATTGGATGCTCAGCACTGTGACTTTGGATTTTAAACTACAAACCAAATCCTACTTGGGGCACCTTTTCTTCTCCCTACATCCATCCTCTGCTGGAATCTCATCCCCAAACTTCCCTGCTGTGATGTATGGAACAGGTTAATTAAAAAAAAAATAGTTTAAAAAAAAATATCAGTTAAAAATAAAAAAAAATCAGTTAAAAATAAAAAAAAAAAATCAGTTAAAAATCAAATCTGCTCAAGCTGGTTTTCCCTCCTCCTGGCACTGTCACCACCACCAGCCCCACAAGGAAAGGCTGTTTTCCCTCCAACACCCTCCCTGGGTTGTGGGGAGGCCTGGAGATATCCCAGACATTTTCCCACCTCCTGCTCCTGCCTATAATCAATCCACAGCCCGGGGACGTTCAGGGGCAAAGCAGAGCTTTAAAAAATGTGATAGCAAATCCCCAATGTCATTATATCCTTCTCCTCCCTCGTAACTCTCTCAGGAAAAAGCTGCTTGCTGACAAATAACACCAAGAGGGGAACAGGGATGGAGCAACTCAGTTTGCAACTTAAATCCCTATTAGGGATTAACTCCCTGGCCAAAACCTGTGTCCTGAGGATTATTAAAGGAAAAATAGATTTTCCAAGGGTACCCAAGTCAGCTCAGATTAACCACACTTTGTCCACACTCAGCCAACCCCTAAAGCACTAATTCCCACGAGCTGGAAGTGGCAGCAGGACAAAAGCCCACCTGGAATATCTCAGTTCCTCCTCTCCCAGGTGCTCCAAAGCCATTCTTTGATGCCCTAAATCCATTTGTTTTCAGAGCCCTTGGCTGGACCAAGTACTGCTCTCTCCTCCACAGGATGTTCCTCATTAGAATTCCCTTAAAAAAAAGAAGCCCCACCAAGTGTTTTCCCTGAACATAATCCCCAAATCATGGTTTTATTGATTCCAGAGCAGCACCAAAGGACTCTCCTGTGACATTCCCTATCCAAGTGTGTCACATAACTCTGGGATATTCATCAACTTCCACCTTCAAACTAGTTACATTTTTGCTTCATTAATCACATTAAGAGGCTGTTCCTGATCCTCAAAGCTCTGATGGGTAGAGCTGCACTTCTGATTTCCATCTTAATTTATTTATAGACACTTGATTCCCGTTGCCACGGAAGTTATGCTGGAGATATAAAAATAAAAGCTGATATTTAGCAATCAGTCTATGCTGAGGACAGGGAAGGAGTCAAAAATCCCTGGTTTTATTGTTAACTGAGCATCTGATGGTAATTTTACTAACAGCAATTTGCATTTCCAGAGCAGGTGAGCAGCCAAGGTAGATGTTAATTCACTGTCTCAGGCAGTAAAGTCATGTACAATTTGTAACCCAGTGGAAAGAAAATGTTGCAGTTAAACCCTCTTATCCTTCAGAGCATGAGGAGATGTCAGAAATATCCGATATTTGATATCACCTGATTTCATCCCAAGGTGGCTGGACCTTTCCCACCTGAGTATTTCTCCTTCCAGAGGCCAGATGTTGCCAGAGGTGGGGTTTCTTATTTAATGTGCTTATAAGAGATCTGGGGTTGTTCAGCAGTAAAATCCGTGTTCCTTGAAGAATTAAAGCCAAATTCCAGATCCCTGAGGTTGGAAAAGACCACCCAGACCATCAATTCCACCCTGTGCCTGATGCCCACCTTGTGCCCCACCCAGAGCACCAAGTGCCACGTCCAGTCCTTCCTTGGACACCTCCAGGGATGGGGACTCAGCCCCTTCCAGTGCCTGACTTTCTCCCCACATACCTATAATATGACCTATGTTTCTGTCTTGCTTGATAACAAGAGATCTCCAAAGCTTTATATTGATTTATTGCCTCCAGAAATGCAGCTGAACAAGCTGCAAGATCCAGGGAATGTGCTCAGTCAAGATTCCAGCCCTTTCTCCAGGAGCAAAGGGAGAAGGCTGGGAATTAATAACTTCCCTGACCCCCCCAGTCCTGGCCAGACCCAAGAGCCCATGGAGGAGTTAATCCCATAACCCATTGGAGCATCTGGAAGGCAGCACATTCCCTACCTGAGCCTGGACTTCCCCCCCCAAAAAAAGGTGAAGAGAAATAAAAGTAAATAAATCTTAGGGCTGGGGAGGGAAGGAATGAAAAGAGGAGGAGAGGGGAGGATTTGCAGCCTGACAAACCCGGCTCAGGCTCATCTGCCATCACTGGGATTCCTTCACCCTGCACAAGAGTTTGGGGACTGGATTTGTCCCCCCAGGCTGAGCTGGGCTTTGGGAGCACTCACTGCTGGGGTTTGGTGTCACTCAGAACTCCTCAGAGGGACCTCAGCTTGGATTGTCCTCTCCTCCACAGCCACATCCCTGACCTTTTCCTGCCATCCCAGCCAAAGGCTCTGCGAGATTCCCACTGCCCTGGGACCTCAGAGTGCTCCAGCAGCCCCCCAGCTGCTGCTGAGCTGGGAATTCTGCTTCCATCCACTCCCCTCAGCCACTTCATTGCTTTACCAGGCTCCAACTAATCAGCTCGAATTTTCCTCTGTAACTCTGAATTTCAAAAAAGAAGAAAAGAAAAAAAAAAAGAGGAAAGAAACTGGCTCAAATATTCCAGCTGCTGGAAAAGGAGGAGATATTTAAAAAAATACATCCTATTTTTCATTTTAAAGCCAGGCAATGGTTTGCTTTGCTGTGCAGCCTTCAAACCCCAGCGTGAGGCTCAGATGGGGTCAAGGACTTGCTATTCCCCCCCTGTGGAATTTGCCTGTGCTGGGACAGAGCAGGAGCTGCTGGCAGGGAGATCCTCTCCAGGCTAGGGACTCCAGGAGACTCCACTCCCACTGCTCATTAAAGCTCTTGGAGGTGGGGGGGGGACACTCTCTGCCTTTTTGGGGTGGTTTCCAATGGGATGCTTGGAAATTGTGGAATTGCTGCTGTGGCCTCTGCAGAAAGCCAAGTGCTGAACACACACACGAGGGAGCTGGGAATTCAACACCGTGGATTTTGTTACAAACCCAGTCAGGATGTGGAGCTGGGCAGGAGCTGGAACAGCAGGGAGGGATTTTCAGGAGCAGAGCCCGGCTGCTTTAAAGAAAAGTCACTCCAAGTGTTGGGAATCAGCTGCCAGAATCCTGGAATGCTTTGGGTTGGAAGGGACCTTAAAGATCATCCAGTCCCACCCCCTGCCACGGGCAGGGACACCTTCCACTAGAAATATAGAAATATCTTAAAAACAGGTCCTGTAGAAATACAGAAATATCTTGAAAGCAGGTCCTATGGAAATGCAGAAATATCCTGAAAATGGATCCTATGGAAATACAAAATATCCTGAAAACAGATATTACAGAAATATAGAAACATCCTGAAAATGGGTCCTAAAGCTCAGTTCTTTCATTGGATGGAGGATTTCTTTTGGAATTTCAGACTGAAGGAGCTCAAGGGGAGCGTTGCCACTGTGGGTACGTGGGATGGAAGCTGAAGGCAGGTGCCCAAATTCCAGCAAATGTCTCTGCAGCTTCAAAGAGTTTCCCAAAATCAACCTAAAATCGTGGAAGGTTTGACTGAACCACCACAGCCAAAGGGGCAAAAAGTCCTTCTGGTTTCCTCAGGATCCAGGAGTCACAGAACAGTAAATTATCATTTCCTTCAAGGACTTGGCTTTCTCCTAAAGCAAGTTCTGAAGGAACAGGCTTTGAAGGTTAAACTCGGTGCCAGTGGAATATCAGTGGAATATGTACATCCCATTCCCGGGGGCCTTTTGTGTTTGAGAATCGACACTTCCCATCTGTGAAAGGAGGAATTTAGACGTGCTGATACTCTGACATTTAAATGTGAGCAGGGGAAGATAAACACGATCTGCCAGAGAGTAAATGGGGGGATATTGGGGGAAGTTAAACTGCAAATATTCCCACTCCTGCTTGGGACTGTGCAGTGCCAGGGTTAACTGTTTACACCTCCAGGGCTGGGGGCAGTTTTGGGAATGTTGAGGGTTTGGAGCGTGTCCAGGGAAGGGAAGGGAGCTGGGGAAGGAGCAGCAGGAGCTGGGGGGGCTCAGCCTGGAGAAAAGGAGGCTCAGGGGGGACCTTCTGGCTCTGCAACTCCCTGACAGGAGGGGGGAGCCGGGGGGGTCAGGGAAGGACAGGAGGAAAAAGCCACAAATTGTGCCAGGAGGGATTCAGGTTGGATATTGGGAAAATTCCTTCCCAGAAAGGGAACAAACCCTGGCCCAGCTGCCCAGGGCAGTGCTGGAGAGCCCATCCCTGGGAGTGTTCAAAAACCTGTGGATGTGGCACTTGGGGAGGTGGGTCAGTGATGAACACGGTGGGGTTTGGTCAGAGGTTGGACTTGGTGGTCTCAGAGCTCTTTTCCAGCCTGAACAATTCCATGATTCCGTGGTTCTCTCACTGTCCTGTCTCTGGGGGGGTGTTACAGGTCGGCACAACCCCCCTGAACAGGATCCTTCCAGAACAATGTTGGCCAGAAGCTCGCTCAGAGCCTTTCCTGGCTGGTGATGAACCCCCATCCCTACTTTGTGCCTGGCAAATCCAGGCTCAGGAGGAGTTTGGGAAGCAGGACTCCACCGTGGGCTCAGCTGCAAATATTTTATGGACATTCTGGGTGTGCAAAGAGCAAAAAGAGCAACTTTTGGCACCAAATGTCCCATCCTGTGGATCTGCAACCCGAGCAGGTCCTTGTCTGGACACCAGCTCCTCCTTCCTCCACCACATCACTCAGGTGTGAGAGGAGCTGAATATTTGGGAGAATATTTGGGATGGGCTGTGAGCATGTACAGTGTCTGTTGGGAGATTTCTCCTTAAAAACCAGGGAGTTCCTTCCCCTGTTATGACAGTTTCTATAGTAAATAATATTATTACAAGCACACAAAGATGTAAGATGTGCTAAACAGGGCAAACTAGTAAAAACAAAAGCAAAGCAGTGAGGCAATAAAATACAGTTATAACAGATCTATCATCCCTTTGGAGCAATCCCAGCCTGGTCTGATGTTGGTGTTGACATTTTGGACCTTGAATTAACCCAGGAAACCCTGAATTTGGGAATATTTTTTGAAATTCTGGCCCCTCCAGTAACCTGATCCCCCCCTTCACTCGAGAATCTCGTCTGAGTTTCTCTCTCAGCCCCGAGGGTGTGTGGGCAGGTTAAATAATGCACCAGCAGCTGTAATTACACTGTGCAGTTTCTCTGGAAACATTGGGAAAATATTAGCACATTGTTCTTCTTTTGTTCTCTTTTTTTTTTTTTTCCCTCTGGCTCTTTATTTTTTATTTTTTTAAGGGGTCTAGAACAACTCTAATGGTTTAATGAGATATATGACAACATAAGACATGAAAGAGATTCTTAGTGACTTTCATTACCCAAACTCAATTAGAGGAGAGTAATTAGTGAGTCCCCTGCTGCGAGAAGTGCAGGAGGAAACCTTGGCAGGATGGGCCTGATGCAAGGAGAGAGATTCAGTGCCAAACAAGCCCAGGGATATTCACTGTGCCCCCAAAACCTCGAGACTACAGCATTAGCAACTTCCCTCTGCTCTTTTGCTGCCCTAAAATGGAGAATTGCACATCAATAACCCCTCAATTTGTTCGTTTAAAACCTGTTCGTTTAATGTTGGATACAGTCCTTTGTTTGCTTGTTTCTTGGGAAGGGGAAGAAAGGGAATGAAGCTTTTTTCAGGGCTTGTTTTCTTTTTTTTGAGATGTTCTCGGGGTTTGCAGCGTGGTGTTGGATCAGATGGTGCTGTTGGATGCTCAGCATGGGAATGTCAGGAAATCCTGGAAATCTGGCTCTGTCCTGGCTGGGTCACACAGACAGTCCTGCTCCCAGGCTTAACCATCATGATGGAATTTTGGAATGGGTTGGGTTGGAAAGGACCTTAAAGCCCATCCAGTCCCACCCCTGCCACGGGCAGGGACACCTTCCACTAGCCCAGGTTGCTCCAACCTGGCCTTGGACACTTCCAGGGATGGGGCAGCCACAGCTTCTCTTGGCAACCTGTGCCAGGGCCTCCCCACCCTCCCAGGGAAGGATTCCTTCCCAATATCCCATATTTCTCTGCCCTCTGGCAGTGGGAAGCCATTCCCCCTAGTCCTGTCACTCCATGCCCTTGTAAAAAGGAATGAAATGCTCTTTCCCACCATGGGATAAACCCAGGGATGCTGAGGGGCTCTCACATCATGTCTTGGCCTTGAGATTGTCCTGAGTGTCTCATGGTTGAGTCCTTCCCACCCAAACTCCTCCCTCCAGGACCCACTCTCGGATCCACCAGCATTCCTCATGTTCAAGGACAATCTCCAGCAACAAAAAGCTCCTGCCCGTGGCATAAATCCCTTTAGTGGGAACGTGTCAGCCCTCAGCAGATGGGCCTGGGGGTTCTGCAGGCTTGGATTGAGTACTTTGCCAAATGGGAACGAGCAGAATTCCATTTAAACGTGTCCTTGTGTCATTGCAGCAGGGCAGGGGCACAGCAGTGTCCCCATTCCAAGGGGCAGAGTGTAAATCCCTGCCACAAATCCCTCTCCTCCCCAGGATAATGGGAGAGGAGCTGTCAGCTGCTGGGAAAGAAATGGAGATTTGTGTCTGGAGATTCCTTAAATGGTGTGGGTTTAATTCAGGAAAGCACTCAGAGGTTACAGGAGGGACAGACAACTCCTGATGTCAAATTCCAGCCCCAAGACTTTGGCTTGGATTGCCCTCCTCGGATTTTAAAGGCATCTCCAGCAGCAGATGCAGAGGAGCCCCTTGGACTGGGAGCAGGGAAAATCCTATGGAATACATGAGGGCACAGGTAGGACTTGGCACTGGGCACACTCAGGGTGTGGGACATGAGATTTACAGCCATGGGAAGGCTCCCAGTCACCGAGGGGGTTTTATGGGGCCACCAGAACTCCATGGCCTTGCCCAAAGTCCCTTTTGGTGCCTGGATAACAGGGAAGGGAAAATCCTTTCTCTGGGCTTCAGCTGCAATGAAATTCCTGCTTGGAAAATCCTCCCTGGCCGTGCCTTTGCCCACTGCTCCGTGATTCATCTCAGGATTTGGAGCCAAGGGATTCTTTAAAATACAACATACTGGGGCTGTGTCTTTGCAAAGCCAGCCTGCAGTGTTTGGAGATTATCCAGAAGAGATGAATCCCTTTGAAATGAATGCTGTGCATGTACAGAGGGCACGAAAATACTCATAAATATATATACATACACACATAAAAACTACCCAGTGCATTGCCCTGAGCTCAGCTTTGCACTGGTCAGAGACTTGCTAAATAGCACTGAATGAAAAATGTAATTTTCTGGCTTCCAGAGGGCATTTGTTTGCACCTTGGGTTTTGGCTTTTGGGTGGCAAGAGCAAAAACAGTTGGGATTTTTAATCTCTACAGGCTGATCAAGCATTTGGCAAAAATCTGCCGTTAAACATTTATTACAAAGGAAGGGAAAGGCAGATTTTCCTCGCCAGTGTGGGTGGGATTTACCTGGGTGGGTTTAAGGGGCAGGTGTGTTCTGAGTGTGGGTTTTTCCCTGCTCCTGCTGACTCATTGTCCCTTTAAAAGCCATTCCCTACATTTCCTTTTTTAATTCTTTTCTATTCAGAATATAAAATCCTCAGGGAAAGGCTTGTTTTGCCTCACTCAATACCCAGCACTCCCTGTGATCACAGTGGATCAAACCCAAATGTGTGAGAGGTGGAACAGCACTGAAGGTCCTGCTTTTTCATGGGATACCCAGGAACCAGCAGGAAATAATTCTATTTTAACCCAGGATTTAAGGAGGTCTGGATTTGCCCTTTCTTTATTTTATACCCACAACAAACAGCGGCGAAATATTTCAGAGCCCTCATTTGCATCAAATCAGAGGCTTCCCTTTCCCTCCCTGTCAGAATTCCAGGGAAGAAGGAAATCTCAGTGCCCTGGGAAGTTCAGCTGTAGCTGCTTTGAGCTCTTCCAGCCCTTGTGTGAGACAGTGACACTTAATTAATGTGTGGCTTCATTATCTCCTCCCAGCCTGGCTGCAAAAACACTTCCCAGCCTCGGTGGTTCTGCTTCACTTGCAGCAGCTTCCAAGCTCACATTCCTTCTCTAAATATTCCATAGCCTGATGTCATTTATTTACAGTTCATCCACGTGCCAAACTGATGGAATTTGATGGTGTGGCCTGGAAAAAAGAAGTGGAGAAAATAATCCTCCTGGTGTTACTTATCCGGCCCAACACTAAAACACGGATAATAATTTTATAGAGATGTGGCATTTGGATGTTAAATTAATAATTGCCTTTATAAAGGCAGTGAATTAAGTGAGCTGATTGACTGGATCAGCCTGACAAGTGATGGATGATGGGCCCTGGATTTGGCAGGACAGCCCTGATTTCTCGTTCACGGCTCGAAGTGTCCCTGTAAATTGGTTTTAAGGTGATTTTGCACCTCCAGATCTGGCAATAGGGAATAAATGAGCTGTGGATTCATCAGCAACTGGGTTGTGTGAGCATTCTGGCACTGCTTTTGTGCCCCTCTGGTTGGGATACAGCTCCATTCCTGTGGAATGCAGAAGGAAATTAAGACGTGAGGGAGAAGGGGAAGCGTTTAAGTGACTCAAATACAAATATGAGAAAAAACCTCGTGTAAGTAGCAAGAAATAGGCATTAAAAGCTGCCAGGAAGATGTATCAGCAATGATACATTAGGATATTAATGATTTAATACAGAGCAAAGTTTGGAAACTGTTTGAAATCCAAGTTTTCCTTATCCTGTGACTCGAGGCTCTGGCTCTGTTATGGAAAGGGAATGTGAACCTGCAAATCCCCCACTCCCAGCCCCCAACTTCTGCCTGGGAATTCTGCCTAGGACATCAAACCACCTTCCCTGGCTTCCTGCTCTGGAAAAAACATCCCCCAATGCAGGTGGGTCGTGGGAAGTGGTGTCCCAGGAGGGGAATTCCCTGGGAATTCCCTGTTGGAGCCCCGATCCCCTGGCTGGGCTCATCCCCCCCAGCTGGAGGTGCCCAGTTCAAACCTGCCCACCAGGCTCCTTCCAGAGCATTTGTAGGGAAAGATGCATGGAATATTTAATTTGCCCCCTAGAAGGTGTCCAAGACTGAGGGTTTGGGTCTCCTCCAGGAGATGTTGATCTGTGGGAGCTTCCGGGAGAGATGCTGGAATTCCAGACAGCAAAATTTAAGGAAGAAACCGGCAGGTGACATGAAGGGAGGATTTGGGAATTCCACAGGCACTGGCAGAGTCTGACACTGGGTGGGAATTTCAAAGCACCTCCCTCTCCTCTGCCATCCCTGACTCTCAGCCTTGCCTGGAGGAGAGGGGAGGATTATTCCCGTTTTTGTAAAACCCCAGAACACACAGAAAAGAAAGAAGGGTCCTGAGCTCTGCAGAGGGAATTGTTGCTCAGACTCTTCCTTGCTGCCTGTCTCAGCTCCTTCCAGCACCTCTGAGTTCTCAGGGCAGGTTTAGGAAGGATTACAGAGATCCCTCCTCGTTACAGCAGCGCTGGGAGAATTCCAGTCACCAATCCCTCCTGCCCCAAAGCTGATTAGTGTTGAAATAATCCAGCTCTGATGGCAAGAAATGCTTTATTAATCCCACAACTGGGAGGATTTTCTCCCATCATTTGCTTTTCACAGATCCCAGGTCTTTGTTCCTCCTCCTGCCCCTGGAGCTCTGGGAAAGGTTTGGTGCTGAACCACGTTGGGGGGGTGTTTTTGCAGCAAAACCGAGCCTAAAATGCAAATGCTGCTGTTGTGCTCCGGGTTTAAGGTCTTGTCAAGGCATAAACATGATCTGACAGAGTTTATTCTCTGGAAATAGGAGTGATTCCAGCCTTTCCCTGCCCACACCTCCAGCAACAAGCTCTGCTAAACGAGGGAGAACCCAAAAGGATTAAATCTGCACCCGTTAAAAATCTTTTGTCCCACACAAATTCTTTCATCCTACACGAGTTGCCTCAAAGATTTCCTTGAGATGCAGCAAAAGGAGGGGTTTCCCTGGTATTGGTTGACGTGCTTAGTGAAAATATTTAGTTTAGGAGCTTCAAAACTTTGTCAACATCCTTGACTGTGCTTTGGAGAAATAAAACCACTCAGTGACACAATGTCCCGTTTCCATGTAAAGTGGAAGCAATTAGGGACAGCAGAGGAACTGCTGCTACAAACAGCACAGAGATAACAAATATTTGGGGTATTTGCTTCCCTAAAAACTTTTTGCTGTGTTTCAGCTGGTTTTATACAAACAAACAACTGGTTTGAGTGTGCTAGTTGCTGATTTTGGGGGCTCAGCGTGGCTCCAAAATCAGGCTCCTTTGATGTGCCTCAAAGCCAGGCAACAATAATCACCAGGGTTTGTTTTTTGGGCGTGTTTTTTTTTATTTAAATACAGGTTTTTGATATTAAATATGTATCAAACCTCCCACTGACACCACAAAGAACTCCGTGCTCGTTTCTCCAGATAAGAGAAAAACTCCCCTCTGCAGCAGGGCCAGTTCTGGTTCTGAAATGAGAAAAAAAGATGTTAAAACATCTTTGAAACTTAAAAATAAAGGGGGATGGGGATGGGGGAACAAAACAACTTTGTGTTCAGTGGGACTGGAAGGTGCATTTGCAGAGGTGAGAGGGGGGTTCTACCCCAGGGAAGGGTCCTTGAACAGTGAGTTGTGAGGCTCAGCATCTCTGCTGGTGGAGCCCAGGGGATCTGTGGGACAGAGATGACACGTGGAACACCCCCTGAGGGGAATAACACCAGGGATAAAGCACAAAAAACCACGTTGGGGTTGTCAGCTCTCACCACGGTGGCCTGTGTGAGCCAACCCAGCCATGCCAGCCTGCAGGAGTGCAGAACTCATCCCACACCCGGGCTGTGGGGCAGGGAGTGCCAGGCTGGGCCACTGGCATCTTCAGCTGCTGATGGAACAGAGCAGGGAAGGACTCTGTGCCAGCTGAACTTCATCAGAATCCCATTGACTTCCTCCCGACGCTCCGGGAGCTCGGAACGGCAGCAGCCAGAGGGATGAGCTGGTGCCAAGAGCAATTGTCTGCTGGAGTGGGATTCCAGAGGCTGGAAAAGCTGAGATCCTTAAACCACCACTGCAGCCTGATGGCTCTGGGGTTAATTTGGGATTTCCAAGCACGGGAGGCAAATCTCGACCCCAGGCCATGGCTGGGACCTCCCTGGGCTGTCCTGGCTTGGCCTCAAATGTGGTTTGTCACTGCAGGGCTGTCCTGCCCTGGATATATCAAAATAAACCCTCATTACCTCTTAGAAAAAGAGCCAAACAGCCCAAACTTCCATCACTTACAGTCTCACCTATTAATATGTGCTGGCACTAATCAATCTTTGGCAGGGCTGCCAGTTTATCTCAGTTTTTCTTGTTCCACACAGAACCAGTTCAGAAAGGTGATGACAAAAACAGCCAGTCTGAAATCACTGCTTCTTGCTGCAACTGGAATGTGAAATGAGAAATACATGGTACAAACCCTCAGTTCTCTTTGCAGGAGAAAGAGGGAACTCAGCTCACAGCAGGGCTCTTTTATAAACTGGTAATAAATTGAGAGATACCTTTTAATAAATAGTATAAATTAAAATCCAACATATTCCTGCTTAGTCCTGGGGATCACAAACCATCCTGTAAAGAGGCAGAAAAGGTAAAAAGCTGGGATTTTATAAATGTGTACAGAGAGCTCTCTCTGATTAACTATTTATTAAAAGGTCTCTTCATCTCTGATTAGCATATTATAAACTATTTATAAGCACCTTTGCAAACACTGGTGCAACCCATTAGAATGTGCAATTATTTATCATTTGTTATAAGAGTTGTCATTATTCTGCTTTTGCCCAATACTCTGGCATTGCACAGGTCCTGTTAATGATCCCAATTATCACTGGAAAAGGAATAGACCCCAAAAGTCCTGCAAAATTTATGTGGGGAGGATTTTTCTATTGAAGGGTGGTGTTTTTATTGAGATATTTATTTTCTATTTTAAAAAAAGAAATAGAAGACTGGTTTATTGGGATGTTCTTCAGCCCAGTAAAATTCTCTGTAACAGAGAGAATTTATTATGGAGAATTATGGAACCTGATGTGGAAAAGGATTAAAGCCCTAAATTAAGACTCAGGTGAAGACAATATTAATCCTGGATATCTGACTTTCCCCCTCCAGTATCTTGAGAGATACTCTTTCCAATTTTCTTTACCTGGAGATGTAAGGGAGGAGAGGGAGGACCAAAGGCAGCAGCAACACCAGCAGGATGGGATTGATCCAGGTGGGATGAGGAAGGGGTGAGGTGGGTGATGATGATGATGATGAGGTGGGTGATGTGGAGGATGAAGAGAGATGATGTGAAGACAATCCAGGAGAAACCTTCCTGAGCTATTTAGAGAATCAAATCCAGATCAACTGAGCACCTGGAGCTTCAGGGGGTCTCAGAGCAGGGGATCAGGCCAAGTCCTTGGGAGTGTGAACTGAGCAGTTCTCTGGAGTGCTGGAGTGCCCCAAGTTGCACCAGAGGAGGTTTGAGTTGGATATTGGGGGAAATCTCCTCCTGGAAAAGGTGGTTAAGAATTGAACTGGCACAGCTGCCCAGGGCAGGGGTGGAGTCCCCACCCCTGCAGGGGTTTAAAAGCCCTGTTGATGTGGCACTTAGGGATTAATAGTGGCTCTGGGAATGGTCTGACTCGATCTTGGGGGGCTTTTCCAACCTTCCCGTGACTCCCCCTCTCCAGTGGGTGAGTGACTCTCCAGGCACAGGGAGATCCCTCTGCAAACAGGGCAGTTCCTCCTGTTCTCAGTGTGATAAGAACTCCCCTCAGGCCTCATTTATCTCGAGTGGGAGGGTTTAGGCCGGGTTTAACAGGGTTTAGGCCAGGTTTAACACAGCCAGTGTGTCAGTGCTGTGAGGGCAGCCTCACTCCCAGTCCCCACCACAACCTGCCTGTCTAAAGACCCCCCTATTGCTTGGAGCATTTGTAAAACTCTACCACAAGGGCTCAAAAAGTGTCCAGGTGATGGAGAGGGCTTTGGACAGAGCCTGAATTCCATGCCCAGGTCTCTGCAGCTCCGAGTGTCCCAGGGTGGGACCTACCCCTGAGCAGAGCAGCGTTCCCAGGCTGTTCCTGCCTCCCTCATTTCTGCTTTCAGGGGAGGCTTTTTCCCTTCACGCCTTTTCTCTTTTTCTTCCCCATACTTCATTTAATTATATGTATTTTAAGGAAAACAAAACGCTGGAGTGAATCTAATTAGCAGGAGTTTATTGACTCGACCCTCGTTCAGCAGCCTCCAACCCCCCTCCCCTCCCTGACGAGCCAGACGTGGCTGGGAACTGTTTCTCCTCCTTCTGAGACTCTCCGACCCTGAGTTGATTTAATTGCTCTCTTGCAATAATTGAGCACTTGCCAAGAGCCAATTTAAAGGTGCTGCCATCTGATTTTTTTCCCCCCAATAGAAGGATTAACCCCATTAACAGTGACCTCTGTGCCGCGTGTTTTTAACCTCACCAAGGAACACACTCCTGGCTCACTCCTCGGGCTCAGCTCTGCTCCTGCACTAAACACAGATCATTAAGAGTCTCCTCAGCCTTCACCACTGCTTGGACATTTTTTTTTTCCCCTTAGGTGATCCAGAGCTGGGCAGGATTGGAATTGCTGGAAGCACTTGCCAAATCTTCCTGATTTCTCTTGGATATTATTCCATCGCTCCTGGCTTTGGGTTGGAGGCTGGGGGGACTGAGGGGCAGCACAAAGGGCATTTTTCACTCCTGGCCCTTCCAGTCATCGAAGCAAAACACAGCAGAAGGCCCAAGTGCTGCTGGGTGGAAAGCAAAAAATATCCAGTGTTGGTTTTGGCTTGGAATTTCCAGCGTTTGCTCGTGAATTTAAAAGAGAAAATCTCTTTGCCATATGTCCCATTCCAGAAGAGCTGCATCCCTGGAGAACCTGCTTCCTTGGGCTGCTTTGGATGGAGAGGGACTGCCTGCAAATCTCTTTGCTTTTCCCTCTTCTGTTTTCCTTCTCACATTTACCATTAAACCAGCACTGACATTTCGGTGCCATCTGGGGTTTTTTTTCATGGGTTTTTTTTTTTTGAGGGGCTGGGGGATGAAAGATTGAGGGGTAGAAACAGGGTTGGTGTTGCCAGACCAGCTGAGAAAAGGGAACAGGGGGGAAATAACTGCCCAAGGGAGTCCTGCTTTCAAGGAGAGGTTTAAATTCTGGCAGAAAGGAGGGGAAATCTCCACTTCTCTGAAAGGTGGGTTGGTTCTGGAACAGGTAAAAACCCTCTCACTCTGCACAAAGGAACTGCTGACAGGCAGGTTAATGGTCTGTTCATCTCTCCAGAGAGCAGGAAATATTCAGACAAATGAGGTTGTCCATTTGAAGGACTGGAAGGGAGTTTGAAGTCCCTCTGCACCCACAACTCTCATGGTTTAAGGTTGGTGGGTTTGAGTGAGGCTGCTGGGACAGAATTGGATTTGCTGGCTTGGAGATCTCCCCCTGCTCCTGCTGGATTCATCAGTCCCTCTCAGGCCTTGGACAAGCCTGGGAGAGGCCATTTCCAATCAGGAGGAGTTTTTAGCCTGAAAAATGATGGAATAGAGTTTTACAGAATCCCAGAAGAAGCAGAGGACGGGTAAGGCTGGAGCCACAGTGGGTCACCTGGTCCAACCCCCTTGGGGACATCATGCAAATATTTTGAGGCATTTATAACCTAGTCACAGAATTTCTAGCAATTTTTCACATATCCCAGACCCCCAAAAATTGTTGGGTTTTTTTTTTTTTTTTTCCTGACTTAAAGCAAATAGATCAAAACTCCTGCTGAGGAGTTTAAAACTGCAGCTGAGGAGGAGCTCGTGGCTCTGCCACTGATTCCAGAGTCAGGGTGTGGTGTAAGCAGAAATTTAGACTCTTTAATTTGCCCAGAAGGGTCTGTAAATGCCCAGAGGGGAAAAAAAAAACAAACAACCCTGGCTTGGAGCCTGGCCAGCTTGGCAGGGGCAGAGCTGAGGGGTGACCCCAGCTGAGCCCACAGAGCACTGCCACAGAGCTCACCCCCGGGGTGACAGGAGGAGCAGAGGGACAAGAGCATGTATTGATCCTTCCCAGGGTGGAATTTATGGAAATCACATTCAATGTATGGAGATAGAAGTGACATTTTCTCCTGGGCTGCTCCTCTCCAAGTCTCCTGCTGCAGGAGCAGGTGATGTCTCTGCATAACAAGGACCTTCTCCTCTCTCATCTCCCAACCCTACAGAATTTGTTGTGTTCTGGGCATTTTAGTTCCTAATTCCCAGGGCTGATACACAAAATCAGGCTATTCCAGTGCATTTTATCACACTGCCTGAATAACATTCCATGTGGCTTTTGTTTAATTGCAGCTCCATCCCTAATTTTGCTATGCTGGAGTTCCCTGACCAGACAGGGCTGTGGATGTTTTCCTGCTGTATTTGCTTCCACTTCACCCTTTGCCTCTCTCTGTCCCTCCCCATCTCCTCTTGTGTGTCCACACAACCATTTCCAGGCAATCAATGGGGTTTTTTGTCTGTCACAGGCCAAAATAAAACTCTTTATTCAACTGTCTCACGACTAATTAAACCACACAACAACGAGAGGGTTTAATCCTTTCCTACCTCAGTTTGGTTGGTTCTATAATAATAATAATATCATAATAATATAATAATATCATAGTAATATAATAATATCATAATAATATAATAATAATAATATTTTCCTAAGGAAATATTAGTGGCCTGAGGCTTAACCTGGTGCTAAGAAAAAGAGCTGCAGACCTCAGGGCATGGCACTAAGGAGCTCTTTAGGGTCTAAAGGAGATTTGGGGAGGACCTGGATGTGCCACAGGCTTTTCCTCCCGGCCTTGGTGAAGTCACTCCCACTGCAAAGCCCTGCAGCAGTTTGGGAGTGTGTTCAAAAGTGATGTCAGTGCTCAAGAGTTCACTGGAGTCTCCCTGGAAGTCAGTGGGATTCATTACCCTGATCCTTCACAGGCTGAGACAGCTGAATTTCATCCAGGTTTCTGTCTGATCCCTGGATTTGGGGATCTCACTGCCCAAATTCCACAGGTTCATCCAGTCCTGTGCCTGCCCTTGGCCAGGCAAGACAAGCCAAATCTTCCCTGGAAAGCCAAACCCTCCCCTGCACTCCTGGGGCACGAAAACCAGAGAGTGAAATGAAGAGAGGTTGTTTCTCCTGTGAAAATTCAATCTCAAATACGTAACAAAGCACCAGAATTAGAGGAAAAGAAGGATGAGGGGGAAGTTCTGCAAGCTCAGCACCGTGGGATGGGGCTAAAGGGGGTGTCTGCCCCCACATCAGGCAGTTCTGGGTCTGCAGCCTTTTCAAAGTCCTTTCAGGCTTCACAGGCTTTATGAAAACCAGTTATTTTCCTCTTATCTGGGTCCCTTTTAATTCCTGTTTCCAGTCCCACACGCTGAGGGGAGTGTTTGTGCTGGGCTGGGCAGGAGCAGGGCAATCACTGCGAGGAGTAACAACAATAATGGGCACTTTCTGACCATGGGGAGCATTAAAGACATTTGACAAACACTGGACTTGGAACGAAAGGCTTTTAAAGCCCCAGCCAAGCTCTTTGCAATTAGAGCCCAGTAATGTACATTCATTTTGTATGTAAGT
The DNA here is from genome assembly GCF_001715985.3 of Manacus vitellinus. Classification (NCBI taxonomy): domain Eukaryota; kingdom Metazoa; phylum Chordata; class Aves; order Passeriformes; family Pipridae; genus Manacus; species Manacus vitellinus. The sequence continues at coordinate 4,899,935 of NW_021938949.1, forward strand.
TGAGCTCCCAAAAATCTCCTTTTTTGTCCATTAACAAAACCACAGTATCCCCACCAGCGAGTCCCTTAATCTTCCCAGTGCACAGCCCGTGATCTTATCCTTAGAAAAGCTCTGCAATGCCAGGCAGCTCCAAGAGAAACAACAGCAAAGTCCAGGGCAAAATGGACTCTGTCCTGGAATAAAGAGCATTGATTTGGGGGAGCCCCAGTATTTGAGGGCTGAATGAAGTGTGTGAGGTATTTAGATCCCAGAAAAGTGCAGACAGCAAGAATTCCTCCTGCCCCTGGATAAAAATGAAGGCAGAAAACAGAATCTGAGCTGGAAGGGGCCCACAGGGATCATCAGTCCAACTGCTGGCCCTGCACAGACACCCCAAAAATCCCACCCCGTCCCTGAGCGTTGTCCAAACACTCCTGGAACTTTGTCAGCCCTGGGGCCGTGCCCTGGGGAGCCTGGGCAGTGCCCAACCACCCTCTGGGGGAAGAACTTTTCCTGGTATCTAACCTAACCTTCAACCCACCTGGCAAGTGAAGAGCAGCAGCTTTACAGATATAAGGGGAAAAAAAAGAAAAAGGGAAGATGCTCTTCAGCTGCCCGTGAGGAATCGCATCAAACACCACGTTTGCTCAGCAGATCTCCCTGTCACAGCAAAGCTGTCAAAGCTGGTGATAACTCACAGGGAAAAGATGTTATTCCAAAGTGATTCCTTCATTTGGATTTAGCCACGTGTCCCCCTCTGTCCTCTGCAAACAGCAGAGAGAGAAAATACAGGAGCTGGGGAGGGGGGAGGAAATATCTGCAGGAGGAATCAGAAAATGAGAACATGTCCCTCAGAATGGAGGGGTCTGAGTTCGGGGGGGGGGGGGAATAACACTGAAAATTGGAAAATTGCTCTTTTGACGAACTTCAACCTCACTCAGCCACCGCCTGAGGAGGGAGTTTGCAGGAAATCCTGTCAGGTCCAAGCAGGGAGATGCACAATCAGATCAGGCCTTATCTGTTGACTCCCTTTGAGCTGGAACGGGGCTCCATCTGCTCAGACTCCCAGCTGACCTTCCCTAAAGAGAAGGGAAGATTTTGTTTCCAGATTTCTCCCCGTTTCATTTTACAGAATGACTTTACCAAACAGGCCAGGGAGGGTTGGGCCAAATGAAAATTCCAGGCTGTGCTGGTGCCTCCTGTTCCACGGGAGCACTCCCAGGGAGGGGGGGAAGGTTTTCCCTGGTATCAGGATGCCCCTGAGGAGCTCAAACGAGCACAGATGGAGGTCAGGGAAAAGCAGAGAATGCAGGTGAACTCCAGCTCAGAGCTGCACACGGGGTGAGTGCTGTGCCCAGGACTGCTGCTGATGGGATGTAAAAATGGGAAAATCAGAGCCATCGAAAGTTCCTGAGAGCAGGAGGAAATCACAGCTGCCTCTGTTCTGTGTTTCTACTCAGGCACAGAATCACAGAGTGTCCTGAGTTGGGAGGATCATCCATCCAGCTCCTGGCCCTGCACAGACACCCCAACAATCCCACCCTGTCCCTCAGAGCGTTGTCCAAACCCTCCTGGAGCTCTGGCAGCCTTGGGGCTGTGCCCACTGCCCTGGGGAGCCTGGGCAGTGCCCAACCACCCTCTGGGGGAAGAACCTTTTCCTGAGATCCAACCTGACACAACTCCAGGCCATTCCCTGGGTCCTGTCCCTGCTCCCAGCAAGCAGAGATTGGAGCTGCCCCTCCACTGAGCTCTCAGACTGAACACGCCCAGTGCCCTCAGCCTCTCCTCAGATGGCTCCTCCAGCTGCTTCACCATCTCTGGAGCCTTACAATAGCTTTATATCCTTCTTCGTGGCTGATATTCCCAGGAATACACTGTTTTCCAGGGCTGTTGGTTCATGGTTCCCATTTTGAACAAACTGTGTCACCCACTGAGGCACCAGTTTGGGACCATCACAGGAATTATTCTCCTGCAGCAAATCAAATCACCAGCTGCTCATCCCTCATCCAGCTCAATCCACCCCTGATCCTCCTCCTCTGAGGGCTCATCCAGCATCAGTTCCTTCATCCCAACTCCTCCATCCTCTTTCTCATCCTGGCCAGGGCTGGACCCAGCCCTGCTAAACGTTGCTGCCCCACTGCCCAGATGGGGAGACCAAAGCACGTGGAATATGGTCAAGGGAGTCTCCATCCAGATCCCTGCAGAGTTTCCATCCATTTTCTTAAAGTTTTTGTGAAATCCATGCTCTCTCCAACCCAAAGTGTGCCCTTTCAAGTTCCCCAGCTCAAGAACTGGTCAGCATTTTTTTTTCCCTTTTTTAGGGAAATATTAGTTGTGGTTTCTTTCCCTTTAGGAGACCTGATTTATTGGAGCCCAGGCTGTTGGGAGGAGCTGAGCTGACAAATCTCTCAGTTCAAAACCACTTCCTTCAGGGGGAAGCACTGAAACTCTTGTAACAGGTCTGTATTTTTTAAACACAAAATGGTTTGGTTTAGGGTTCAAAATAAGTTGAAAACAGGTAGGGCAAAGGAAAGAGTCAATTTTAGCTTAAATAAAGAAGCGACAGAAGCATCTACATCAAAGTGAGCCGTGTTTTCACATCACTTACAGACAACTTTCTCATAGCCCCAAATTATTTATATAACATTTGTTTTCATTCTGGGGCCATGAAAAAATCTCTGCTTTCAGGATCTGTCTTAATTGGGAGAGGATATTTTTGCAGGAGGTGCTATTTGGATATTTTTAGGCGGTGCTGTTTGCTTTTAGTGACAAGTCACTAAAAGCTGTTTCTTCCCCTCTGAACTTCTCAAGTTTGCAGGATTGGCCCTTCCCAAATTTCGTGTTTGGAGCCTGGGAAGGGCTGAAAAGCCACTGTGGGGTTTTTTGTAGGGAAGAAAAGAGGAGCAGGCACCAGCCCCGAGGACAAGGAGGAACAAAGTCAAGCTGGGCCACGTGTGGAGAGCTCAGGGCCTGATATCCCACCATTCCAGGAGGATCCTGGGACATGACCTGCCTACATCCAGGCAAGGGGTTTAGTTTAGGAACCAACTAAAAGAAGCTGTGAATATATTTTCCTCCTAAATATTACTTGAAACGTTCCTTTACCCCAATTCACTCAGGACAAGGAGATGACCTTCTCAAGGTTAATGGCTCAGTGACTGGCTTGAAGAAAAGCATCTGCAAGGCCAAATTGCTTCTGGGGTTAATCATTTCTCTGGACAATATCAAATGTGTTTTGATGCATTTTCCACCATACCTGGAAGGACATTTGAGCTCAGCAGGTTACAGATGTTCCAGGCAATGACCAGGATTGCTTAAAGTACATTTCTTGTAGTTTTGTTCACTACAAAAAGCAGCTCAAAAGAAGTAAATTTTCCATGAAATTAAACGGGATCTGTTTCCTTTTCCCCGGGAAAAATCTTGGCAGCTGAGCAAAAACATGACACAATCCAATTTGTGGAATCAGTGGTGACAACTCACACGAGCCTGGGCTTTGCCTGCCCTGAAATCCTTGGCACGAGCCCCCGCAGCTCCTCATTAGCATATGCAAATAGACCCTGTGCTTCTAATCACCGGGATTGCCTTGTGCCAGCGACCCGGGGGGAAATGTGGGATCGTTCCCAAGGAAGAATGCAGATGCCTCAGGGTGGTCGGGAAGAGCCTGAGCTCGATCCCAAAGCACTTCTGACCAAACCCCACCGTGTTCATCACTGACCCACATCCCCAAGTGCCACATCCACAGGTTTTTGAACACTCCCAGGGATGGGGACACCAGCAGTGCCCTGGGCAGCTGGGCCAGGGTTTGACAATCCTTTCTGGGAAGGAATTTTCCCAATATCCAACCTGAATCTCTTCTGGTACAACTTGAGGCTGTTTCCTCTTGTCCTGACCAAACCCCCGGCTCCCCCCTCCTGTCAGGGGGTTGCAGAGCCAGAAGGTCCCCCCTGAGCCTCCTTTTCTCCAGGCTGAGCCCCCCCAGCTCCCTCAGCTGCTCCTGCTGCTCCAGACCCTTCCCCAACTCCGTTCCCTTCCCTGGACACACTCCAGCACATTTTAAAGTGTGTTTTACTCTCAGTGCATGAAAATAATATGAATAGGAGATTCTATCTTGGGTCCAACTGCCCAAGTTTCAACAGGTTTAAAAGTCATTAAAAGGAGCCTAATTCTCTTTCTTTCTCGTGCACAAACACAGGATAACCACGTAAGCCAGGTTTCCTTGGGAAGCCAACTGATAAAACAGCAGTGGGAGAGAAACAGGCTGGAAGATGTGAAGCCCTTCCAGTGGGGGGAACGTGAGAAAAGCCACCAGCACTGGCAAGGGCAGAGCAAGGAGCTGCAGCTTGGGAAGGGAGCAGCAAGGAAAGGTGTGAAACATCCTGGGAGGGGCAGCTGAGGGAGCTGGGGGGGCTCAGCCTGSAGAAAAGGAGGCTCAGGGGGGACCTTC
>NW_021938949.1:4904932-4907781 GCF_001715985.3 Manacus vitellinus
AACGTGCCCATTACTGGCCTTGCTGCCAAGCTCTGAACATGCTGTGGAACACGTGCTGCTCTTCAGCTGGGTTCTGTTGAGCTGGGCAAGTCATGCTGAAGCTGGAAGTTCTGACATCCCACTCCCTGAATTTTCCCTGCCGTGTAATTAATCCCAAGGAGAGAAAAATGAAGATTCTTCTCCCTGCCTGCCAAGTGTGAGGTGAAGATGCCTCCAAGGGAATCCTTCAAACACCAGGCTCTGGCCTCTTTATTTTGCTTTCATGATTTATTTGGCTTTCTCAGTGCTGAACCCCCTCCCTCCCATCCTGTTAAATGCACGTGGATCTTCCTCGGAAAACAAGGAGAGAAATCCCTCTCTCCAAGATCAAAGCAAGGGACAGTTTATAAACAAGCTGAGGTTAAAAAAAAAAAAAAGGCAAAATTGCTCCCCCAATGTCTCATTTGTGATGTGGCTTCACTGTGTGAAGGAGGGATTGACCTGCACTGCAGGCTGTGTGAGTCCTGGGATCTGGATTTCACAGGGAATTCCAGGCTGGAGCAACACAAGGAAGGTCATCCAGGGCCAGACCTGCCTGACTCTTGGGAATTGGTAAAGAAACACCTTTCCTACCTGCAGGGAGGCACAACTGTTCATGACAGAAGATGCTGGGAGTGGGTGCCAAGAAGGGATGTGGATGTGACTCCCTCAAGGAGCTGAGCCAAGCCTGGAATGATGGACAAGGAGACTCCAGCACTGAAACCCCAGAGCCTTAAATACACACAAGGGGGGTTAAAGATTAGACCCAGCAGGAAAAGGTGAATAAATCATGCCAAGAGAACTTGATGGCTTTTATGGGATAGGACTACAACCAAGTGAAGGAAAGGAAAAGGAAAAGGAAAAGGATCAGCTGTGCTTGGGATGAGCTGGGATCTGAGGGAAGGCTCCTGGTACCATCCCTCATAAATGTGGCACGTTCACATTTTCCAGCTAAACAACAGCTGATTTTGGGAAAAGGTGGTTTTGCTCCCATGACAAGCCCACCAGAGGCACAAGGAAAGGGAGAGTCCATGGGGGAGAAATCCATCCCTCTCCTATGTCTCACCTCCCCCAGGCTCTTGGTGGTGGGTAAAACATGTTAAAGTTCAGACACACCTGCTGCTCTCCCACTGCCTGAAATTAAAGGAATTTGGGGATTTTTAAAGGGATCACCTGCTCCCAATCAATAGGATTCCATGGAAATAAATGATGATGAGCAGAGCCCTGAACTCCAGGGGCTGGAGTTCAAACCCACCTGCTGCTTTCCCACTGCCTGAAATTAAAGTGGAATCAAAGGAAAATGTGGATCAGCTGCTCCCAATCAACAGGACTCAATGGAAATCCATGGATTCCTGCTGATTGCCCCCAGCTGGGTGATCCAGCCCGCTCTGGCTCTGCCACTGACGTTTCCACTGTAGTTTTTTCAGGTGGTTTATGTGATCCATTGGGATCCACCCCACCCCCAAAGAGCTTCCAGGAGCCAGAGGTGCTGTTTGTGCTCGGGGGTTGATACCTGGCTGGCAGCAGGGCTGGGGTTTCTGGCAGCAGGTCTGAGCTTTAACTGCAGGAAACCAGTTTATTTTTAGCCCAAGCACTCCCTGGAGGTTTGTGTAAATGGTTTTTTTTTTTTTACTGGGTGTCCTGTTTCTCGGGTAATGGAGTATGAAATTTTCACTCTGGTTTTTAATAGAGATCCTCGTTGGAGGGAATGTGAGGGAGTCCAGAGAAGTTCAAACCCAGGTAAATCCCTAAGGCTGGGCAGAATGTGTGAACCACAGTCCTGGAGACTGGAAAATTAAGATATCCAGGAGGTTTCCAAGCAGTAAATGAGTGTTGGGCTGAAGAGAAAAACCCTGGGTTTGATCCAGCTTTAATTTTACCCCATGGGATTTGCCTTATTTTGATTTTTTTTCCCGATGGAACCTCGAAAAACTGATGGAAAACTCCAAATATTCTCGTGGAAATGTTGTGTTTTGCAGAGGCTCCATGTCCAGCTTGAAAATCAACCCAAAAATCACGATGACAGAAAAACACCAATGAGCCCTGAGCAACTGTCCTCTTGTCTCCAGAAATTTGGGACTGTGATTGATTTAAGGATGAGTGGAAATGAACAGCCAGGGGTGGTTTGGCCTTTCCTTCTCTTCTGTGGGACCAGGTATCCCTGGTTTTAGTGGGATAAAGCTTTCCCTCTCCTCCTGTCCCTGATAAATTCAGCATTAGCACAGTGGCAGCACCTCCTTCAGGGATCCTGGGGGCTGGTTCCTGGGGTCTGGGATGGGAAGGTCCCCTGGGTGCCACCAGTGCTCCAGGACTTCCACAGGTTTATAGGGAGGGGCATTTTAGGGTGGAAAGTGGGGATAGAGGACTTTTGTGGAGGAAGGGATAGAGGGGTTTTGTGGAAAGGGGGGGGACAGAGGACTGGCAGCACCTTGGTAACAACCTGCAAAGGGTGGAGGAGGGTTAAAGCTCAAACCCCACCAACCCACCCCTCTGTCGTCTCAGGGGAAGGGAAAAGACAACCCCCTGTCCCCAGATCTGGTCCCCTGTCCCCAGATCTGGTCCCCTGTCCCCAGATCTTGTTCCCTGTCCCCAGATCTTGTTCCCTGTCCCCAGATCTTGTCCCCCGTCCCCAGATCTTGTTCCCTGTCCCCAGTCCTTGCCTGACCTGTCTCAGGCCATCCCCAACCCTTGTCCCCAGCCCCTGTCCCTGTGCCACAGCCCCTGTCCCTCTCCCTCAGCTCCTGTCCCCAACCTCTGGCTGCAGCCCCTGTTCCTGTCCCCATCCCTTGTCCCCAGCCCACAGACCCTGTCCCTTCCCCCTGTCCCTGTGT
>NW_021938949.1:4907979-4910542 GCF_001715985.3 Manacus vitellinus
CCTCCCCTTCTGCACCGCTATTCCATCCTAAAAAGGGGATAAAATGTTCCTTTAACCTGCCGGGGAGCAGCGAGGGGCCGGTGGCCCCCCGGGAGCCGCATCCCACGGCCGGTCCATGTGAGAGCAGCGCTCGCCCGGTGCAGGAGACGCTCGCCCGGTGCAGGAGACACTCGCCCACGCACAGCTCGTTAGTTGTCTGGAGCAGGGAAAGGAGCAGGAGATGCCTGGAGAAGTCCCAGCCCTCCTTTCTGCCTCTCTCCCCGAGGAGGGAGAGGAGAGCAGGGGGAGCCGGGGGGGATTAATGAGCGGGGCTGCGCCGCGGGGATGAATTTTTCATGCGGCCCGAATTTGTGGTTGTAACGCGGGGATTTGGGCTCGGGGGGATTTGGGGTGTTTTTAGCTGGGAACGCTCAGAAGGGAAAGGCAGAAGTCGGTCGTGCTGCGGTTTGGGGGAAAGGCAGTGCAGGGGAGGGGTCTGGAGTGGGGTTTGGAGAGGGAGGGGGGATTTTTGACATCCCAGGGATCAGACTGTGCTGCTGGATTTGGGACCAGCTCCACATGGGGACACTGCTGCCCCAGGGCTGGCAGAGGGGAAGAGCCCCAAAACCCCTGCCTGGGTGGGCACAAGGAGTGCCCAGGGAGGTGGCAGGGCAGGAGAGTCCCTTGGAGGGTGTCTGTGACCTCTCCAGTGCGTGGATCCCACAGGACCCACTCCATCCAGGGCGCTGTGGCTGCTCCCACCCCAAAATCCAACCCCACCCCGCAGTTCTGGGCTCAGGGAAGAGGCCACGTTTGCTGCAGGGTCTGGAAGGTGTCAGTCTGCTCATGTGGGGCAGGGAGGGAAATCCTGGGCAGACCCGAGGAGGATGGAGGGAAAAATCCACCTTCCACCAGTCCTTGGTACTGAATGGAACAGGTTGTCCAGAGAAGTTGTGGATTCCCCATCCTGGGAAGTGTTCAAGGTCAGGCTGGAGCAACCTGGGATAGTGGGAAGGGGTGGAATGAGATGAGCTTTAAGGTCCCTTCCAACTCAACCCACTCTGGAATTCTGGGATTATAACTCACGGTCAGGGCACAAAGACAACCTGTGTGTGTGGCAGTGGGAAGGGTTTGGCTGCCAGCACAGAAAGCTGGGCTGGAACTTCCAGGCCTTTCCAGGGATTCACTGGGCATTTGGAGATCAAACCATTCCCCTGCTTTGCAACCTCCCAGTCCCAAATCTCCTCCCCTACGCCAAGTGAGTGCCCAGAGCTGAGAGGACAAGCTGGGTGGTTGGGGTTTTTTAATTTTATTTAATCCACATTACAGTCAAACCCCTGGGAAATCCTGTTAAAAGATCAGTGAGGATTTTCTGAGCCCAGGGAAATGTTCCATCTCAGTCAGGGAGTCCTTTGGATCAGCCAGGCTTCAGGAGGGACAGAACTGCTGCAAAAATCCCCCAACAAAAGGCAGATGGGCTCAATTTCTTGGCCCAATTCTTTCTTTTCTTAGTAATTTTGAAACAAAACCAAAAAAAAAAAAAAAGAGAGAGAGAGAAAAAAATACTTTCAATGCAGTGGAATGTCGTGTGCTCTGTGCAATTGCTGCTTTTAGATTGTGTTGCTGAGGGGAAGCACCTGCCCTGGCAGGGGGACAGAAACCAGGAAGGGCCAGGGATTCCAGCTCTGTGGAATCCCCAGGCTGGGATTCTGAGTGAGGAAAAATGAGAGAGGAAAAAATGAAGGTAAAACACCTGCCAAGCCTGAAAGCCACCTGGCACAGGTTGCCCAGAGAAGCTGTGGCTGCCCCATCCCTGGGAGTTTGATTCCTCAGGAGCTGCTTCCTCTGGTTCTGCTTTTCCCAACCTGTGCTCAGGGGCTGGGACAGCACAGGGGGGCCCAGGGGAGGAGCTGAGGGCACTGGAGGGCACAAAAAAAGGGCACTGGGTTGTTCCAGCTGTCGGGGACATCTCCATCCCTGCCCTTGGCTCCAGGAAGTAGGACCACCCCAAATTCCCAGGACAGCAGGTTTCCAGGTCGTTGCACAGCCCTTGCTGTCAGCTGGGATCCAAATGCTATTCCCACTTGTCCAGGGAACATCCCTTGCTGCCCACACACAAGGCTAAAATTAGGAGTGATTCCCTTTCCAAAGCAAGGACACAAGGAGAAGCAGAGAGAATGGGAGCTCCCCTTATAAAATATTCACCAGCTCAGCCTCAGCAAAGGCCTCCTGAGGAATTTTGGAGCTCAGTTTAATGATGCTCAGAGCTCTGCTGCTGCTCCTGCATCTCCTGCCCTCTTTGCTCATCCTTTATTCATGAGCCCTTTGCCTTACATGAGGGGATGGTTGTTTCCTGAGGGGATTTTTATCCCTTTCTTCTTCCACAAGGAGGGAAAATACCATTCCATGTGGCAGAAAGGAGTTTGGTTGAAAACACATCCATGGAATTCTTTGGGTTGGAAGGGACCTTAAAGCCCAGCCAGTCCCAGCTCTGGTGAACACCTCCCACTGTCCCAGGCTGCTCCAAACCCCATCCAACCTGGCCTTGGACACTTCCAGGGATCCAGGGGCAGCCACAGCTTCT
>NW_021938949.1:4910598-4911941 GCF_001715985.3 Manacus vitellinus
TATCCCACCCTCTGGCATTGGGAAGCCATTCCCCCTTGTCCTGTCCCTCCACCCCTTGTCCCAAGTCCCTCTCCAGCTCTCCTGGAGCCCCTTTAGGCTCTGGAAGAGGCTCCAAGGTCTTCCTGGAGCCTTCTCTTCTCCAGGTGAACCCCCCCAGCTCTCCCATATATTTATGTGTCCATAAATATATTTATATCCACCCACATTCCTGAAACACAGGCAAGTCTGCCCGGTGTGTTGCAATTCCCTGGATGTCTTTTCCCTGCTGTTTACCCCTTACTCCCATGAACTGAAGGAATTTCTCTCCCCTAACACCAAAAATTAAGGGCAGAGCACCAGTGTCACCAGGGAACACGTGGGGCCTGACAAGCACCCCGTGACACCTCCTTTGCCTCCCACTCTTCCTGGTGTCACACTCAAGGGATTGTTTTATAAAACTTGACTTTTTGCTGGGAGGGCTTTAATGCATTTTTTAGCAGGCCTGTGTAAGAAAGTAATTGCAGATTTACTGCTGCTCTTAACACCAGGGGGAAGATCCATCCTTCCACTTGGGACCACTTAAGGACATATTGTTTGTCAGGATATGCTTGGGGAGTACAGATTAATTAACACTCAGAAAAGTGGGTTTTTTCACTTTTTTTTTCAGTTTTTTTCACGTGTTTTGGGGGGAAGCAAAGGATGTGTGGCCTTAACTTTGGGGACAGGAACCTGGCTTGGCTCTCCCTGACATCCCAGAGCCTCTGTGCCAACCCCAGGGCAGTGCCCTCCTCTTGCCACAGCCCCTTGGCACTCGGTTACAGGGTTTGATCTGCAGCAAAGTGAAGCAAAAGCCTGCTCAGAATTCCTTCGTGGAGGGAGGAAGCTGCTGAATTAATATTGCCTGGCAAGCAGTTATGTATTTTTTATTACTGAGATAGTAAAATATTGAAATGACTTCTGACAGAGAGAAGGGAGCGAAGGAAAACACCCAGGAGAAATTATTTTATCTCCCAGGCTTTAATTGAATGGTGTAAAACACTTTTATGGCAAAGAAAGATGATTTATTTTTCCTCTTACCATCATCTGTACTGGAAGAGAAGCCTCCTTGGAAAAGCTTTCCCACTCCTGGGTTTCCCTGCCATGATGTACCTGGGGGGGTTCTGCTGCACAGAGGGTTCTCCAGGATGGGTTTATTTTTATTCCTCCACCTTTTTTAGGCATTGGAAAGGAAAAAAAAAAAGCAATCTTGTTTGTTTATGTGATTGGCTCTGCAGTGGTTTTGTGTCCCCCCAGGGAGCAGAGGGAGGTGGTGCCTGAGCCAGGTCTGTTCCAGAGGTTCTGTGGGATCCTGGTGGGATTGAGGG
>NW_021938949.1:4913411-4915783 GCF_001715985.3 Manacus vitellinus
GGGATGCACAGGAGATGCTCTTGGATTAGGATCCAGAGCTCCCAGGGCTGGAGGCTGGAACCAAAAGGCATCCCCAGGCTGGCAAGGGAGAGGATCAGGCATGAGCCAAATGGGAGAAGAAACCAGGCCTTGCCAGGCACGAGTTGCTCAACATCATATTTCAATATTCATGGAATTCTGGGCTCTCTTGGATGTAAAACTGGGCTCTGTTCTCTCTGTATGTGCAGATCCCACAAATGCAGATATTCTCATTCCATGGGAGAGCTCTCTCAGTCCCTTCCATTATTTCCTTCCTAATCAAAGCCTTTAAATCCATCCTAAAAAAGGATGGATTGGTTTTTTTTGTCTCCAGCACACAAAATCCCAGGCAGGGCACCAAAAAAACCACTGGATTTGGGAGTTCTCTGCCCTGGGTTTAGGGAATAGAGAATCCCCAGGACCTTCACCATCTCATAGAACTTGACATCTTTACATCATTTGCAAAGTCTGGTGGTGCCTTTTCCTTGGCAGAACAATGGGAATTATCCACCTGAAGAGCTGAGTTTCTGAAAATTACAGTTTCTAAAAGTGGGACTAGGGAGGAAAATAAGTTTGGCAGGAAAAAACCCGTTACCTCCTTGTGCTCTAACCATCAATCCTGCCAGTGCTGTCTTTAGGGACGCCTTTAAGAGACAAAAAAAGGCCTTATTTCCCTCCCCAGGCGACCTCAGGAAAAGCAGAAAAGCTTCTCTGCTGGAAAACATCTCGAGCTTGAAGCCAAACAGGCACCACCCACCCCAAAAACCCACTCACCTGAGAAGGAACCTGAGGTTTTCCCCCTGCCCCAGCCCAGGGTTTGTGTCATTTTGCTGTGAAACGAGGCAGCCCCTCCCTCTGCACGTGGGGATGGGAACCACGGGTTTCACTGGAATTATTTACCCCGGGAAAACACATTTCCCTCTCGGGCACTTGGCTCCTGGCAGGGACAATTCCTCATTTTCTGGCAAAAAAACCAGCCCTGCAGGGGGTGTTTGTGGTGCCACATCACTCGTGCAGCCCAAAATCCATCTTTGCTCTGATTTTCAGGAGCAGCCCTGCCCTTGTTTTATCAGTGCCTGTCACCAGCACAAAGAAATGCCTTAATAAATAGTGATAAATAAACCCTGGGTTTCCCACCCCGGGTGCATTTGCTGAGCTGTTCATCATCTGGGCTGGCTGGGGTTGCATGGCAACCTGTGTTTACAGCTTTGCTGCCTCAAAGAGCCTCTGGACTTTAAAGGTTTGGTGTATTTATTTGACAGTCTCTGGCTTTGGATCCTCTTCCATCTTTCTGTGTGGCTGATGTCGATAGTGAGTATGAAAACAATTTAATTTTCATTTCCACGAAGCTGGGAATTGACTTTTTTTTAAAAATTATTATTATTATTACTGCAGAAAAAAATTGAAGAGGGCCCAGCACATTTGGTACTTCCCAAGAGTGTTTTAGATCACCTCCATCACCAGTGTCCTGTTTGAAAATTCACAGGTGGTTCAAGTGGGGCTTTTTTTTCCCCCTATTTTTCTGTGCAGGTTTGGGCTCTGAGTGACATCTCAGCAGAACTCCAAAAGGGGAAAAAAAAAAAACCCAAGGAGTGGTGGCAGCTGTGGATCTGGGCTCACACACTTGGCCTTTTCTGGCACTTCAGTGAATATTTTCCCTCCTGCTGCCATGTGTCAGTCAGAGGATGCTGTGGTTAATTAATGGCCCGTGGAGGGGTGGTGGGGAGGACACCGAGTTTTGCTGATTAAAAGAAGTTGAGATTTTCAAATCAGGGATATTTTTAATCGAGGGAAAGTTGCCTTTATGCTCCCCAAAGCCAGGGGGAAGCAGCCACAGGATTTCTGCCCTGGAAGCTTCAATTTGTGTGGATTCCCCACATCCCAGTGCTGGGGGGTTGTTCTGCCAATATTTGTCTGGATTTGCCCTTCAGTGCTTTGCTTTCACTTCCCATCTAAAGAAGGGAAGACTCTGAGTTGGAAACATCTCCCTCTGTTTAAAGTCTTCACCAAATCCTGCAGAGCCTGAGCCCCTTTCCCAGCCCTGGGGGCTCGGGAGGGATTTTGGCCCCACCAGCAGCACCAAAGACCCCAAATATCTCAACCCTTCCCTCCTCTGCAGCCCTGAGGATGAGCAGGAGCAGCAGCCCCCACACACCAGCCAAGCAGGGAAACCTGGCTTGGAAATCCAGTGCCCAAAAACCTGGAGAAGCCTCCACTCCTCATTCCATGCCCAGCAACTTCCCAGCCCTTTGGAGGAGCCCCAAACCCCCTGGGCACCCCCTGGGCACCCCTTTGGCTCCCTGCACCTTCATTTTTTTGTTGGAGCCCTGGGGGTGGGTTGATCCATGGGGATA
>NW_021938949.1:4916585-4925514 GCF_001715985.3 Manacus vitellinus
GGCTTGGGCAGGTTCTCATCCCTCCAAATATTCACATAGGGAAGAAATTCTTTATTATTGAGAAGGAATCCTTCCCTGGCAGGGTGGGGAGGCCCTGGTAGAGTTTTCCCAGAGAAGCTGTGGCTGCTCCTGGATCCCTGGAAGTGTCTCAGGCCAGGTTGGACAGGGTTTGGAGCAACCTGGTATGAGAAATAAAAATACCTTTTTTTATATAAATAGGCATATTGTGAAGTTCTAAGATATCCAAGTTCCAAGACCTGAACTTGGGTATCAGGGTCTCTTTCAGCAGGATAAGGGAAATGAGAAAATTCTTTAAAATTAAACCTTTTAGGGCCATTTTGTACACCAGGTTTCTTTTCTCTTTGGGCTAAGAACAAAGGAAGGTCCATCACTTCTGACAGGGGATGGCTTGCAGCAAACTGGGATAAAGGGAAAGCCCATTTTCAGAGAAAATAAACCCATTTATGTAAAACTGAATACATTAACACTTATCTGAAAAGGGGAGGGGATTTTGTGAAGCTATAAAATGTATGGAATTTAAACTGAAGGTGTCTTTTTCCCCGGAAAGACCCAACGCATGGAATAAATTCTTCCTCGTTTCTTTGCTCACTAAATTTATGCCATCTTCCTAAATTTAAAGAGAGGGATTTTCCCCACACTGGGCTAGTGGAAGGTGTCCCTGGAGTGGGATTTATAAACAGAGCTGGGGGAGAGCTCCAGGTTTCCCAAGTGCCTCCTCCAAGACTCCTTGGTTGAGCTCCTGATGCCAATCCCGGGCACCCTCCTGGAGCTGTGCCCGGCTGCTGGGAGCAGATCCATCCATCCCAGCCCTGCTCTCGCTGCTGTGGCACCACCACCATCCATCTCCCCCTGCAAATGTGTCATCCAGACACCCCCCAGCCTGACGAGCTCCTTAATGAATTGCTGGGGAAGGTGGAGACAGATCGGCCCTTCCCCGAACAGGAACGGCCAAGGGCAGTGTCAACAAACAAGAATAATCTGTTTACAACCTCCCTGCAGAGCTGGTGCTTTGGCTCTTCTGCTGGTGCCACCCCCAGCTCAGCCTGTGCAGCCTCGGGCAGGTGAGTCAGGTCTGCTCTGGGAGGCATCAGCCCAAAGCAGGGCCCTGCTGGCTCAGTGTGTGCCACGGGCAGGGACACCTTCCACCAGCCCAGGTTGCTCCAACCTGGCTTTGGACACTTGCAGGGATGGGGCAGCCACAGCTTCTCTGGGAAAACTTCACCAGGGCCTCCCCACCCTCACAGGGAAGAATTTTTTTGCCAGTATTTAATCTAAACCACCCCCATTTAAAGCAGTTTAAAGCCATTTGAAGTCACCTGATGCCATCAGGACACACGGACACCGACACAGGGGGAGCGAGGGAAGGAGGTCCCAGGAATCCACTGCCAGGTGACACAAATAATAAAAAATATCAGCACTCAGAGAACCCCAAAACTGTCTGGGAGTATAAATATGGGTTTTAATCTGCACACAAAACCCACTGATACCACGGCTTTTCCCAGGGGAGGAGCAGTCGTAGAAAAATGGGAGAAATGCGTCCAGGGAAAACTTCAAATTGGGATTTCCTGCCCAAAAAGCAGCTAAAATCCTGACTGTGGGAGGCAGCTGGGAAAACATCCATAATTCAGGAAGGCAGATGGTGCCTTGAAGTGCACGGAGGTACAACCAGGGGAGAGGAGAGCATGGAATCCATGTGGGAATGGATCCAGGCTCCGGCCCTGGAGCACACGGAGCCAAACAGCAGCACCTGCTTAACCAGGGCTGTGTTAAGCAGCTTTTCCAGGAAGCAGGAATGTGTGTTGCCCTCTGGATGACAGCATCACCCCTAGCAGTGTATTCCCCTCCCTGCTCTCATCCCACCTCCAGCACTTCTCCCTCAACCCTCTGGAAATTCCCATTTAATGGGGGTTCAGGAGGTGGAATCTTTATGCTGCTTTAATGCTAATTAATTATTCAGGGTGTAGTTGAGAGAAAACCTGGGAAAAAACCAGCTGGCATTTCCATATTATGCAATCAGCCCCACTATTCCTTGCAAATAGATGTGTCTCCTTAGATTTAAAGTGACAGCTCATCCCTCTGTGTTAAACACCAACTGAGATTATTAAAAAACATCTATTGAGGCTTTTTAGCACCTTCCTGCAGGAATATGCAGTTCCAGGAATATATCCCTCAGTTCCAGCTTTTTGGGGCTTAAAAGAGCAGATATATTTTTAATAATCAATTGCCATTTAAAAATACCATAACATTCCAATTGGGCAGAAATTAAACTCCAATGTCCCAAATAAATTAACCTTGCAGTTAAAACGGGGGTTGAATCAAATGTGGATGGCTTGGAAATATTGTTCCTACAATTCTCCTTTGAATCAAGGTGTGTCACACTACAAGAAAGGGGAGTTGAAATGCTCATTTTTTTCCACTCAGGTTGTGCATTTGCTCCTCCACAAAGTGTTTTCGCTGCAAAATGAAGCTGCCACACAGCAAGAAATCAGGTTTATGGAGTAAATACCTGATGAAAGCGTTGGCATTACAGTGGGTTGGTCAGTCTGGGGTGGGGGGCTCAGATCTCCACTCACAGCACTAATCCAGAGCCCCGGCAATGACCTCAGGGACCAGGGACAGAAAATGGCCTGTGGGTTTTCCTGTCCCTTCCCAAACCATTCCACGATTTCATGGCATTTGGGGATTATATTTTTTGAAGGAGATGATTTCCAGTAACAATCTGTGTCTGGCTGGACATTCTCCCTCAAAACTGGCTCTGGGGTCCGCACCCTTTTCCCAGTGGAGAAGGAATTCCTTGCCAGCTCTGTTGGGAGTTCAATCCCTCCAAAGCACCTCAAGCTCTTGGTGCTTGAGCCCTTTTGGGTCTGAGCGAGAAACAAAGGCAGCAGGGAGCTCTCATGTTCTAAATGCACTTTATTTGGCAGCCAGGCAGCTCCAAAGCACAAAAAATCCCGGGAGAGAGGGCGATGCCCTGCTTGTAAAACACTTCCACGGGCACGGCATCCCCTCGCTCCACGTGCCCCCTGCCAGCCCTGGCAGGTGAAACCTGGTTTAAACCAGGGGTTTTTTTTGCATTTTCTCTTTTTCTCTCTCTCCCAGTTGCTGGCTCAGTTGCTAAGCAACATCCCCGGGTTTCCTTCCTCCTACAAATGGGAAACGACGAGGACGAAAATCCCGCCGTGTTCCCCCAGATGATGGAAAGTCCTCTGATTTAGTGCTGTCTTCATTGCAGCCTCCCCTGCTGAGGAGGGAGCAGGGCTTGTAGTTCCCATCATGGGATGAGAAAGCAGCGACAGGAGAACAGGGAGAACACCGGGAAGGGACATGGGAACAGCACAAACCCCCCTGGCAGGAGCGGGAATCGTGGACACCCACGCGAGAGCCGGAGCGTCGCCGTCGGTGTGGAACAGCCTGGCAGGATCAGGGGGGATTGGGCAGGCTTTTATTCCCTCTCTGCCACGCTGTAGGACTCCTGGGAGAATTTTTGGGATGGTTGGAAGCTGCATTGATGCACCTGGGCGTGGAAGGAGGGGGGGCTGTGTCACACTCATTGCCCGTTCAGGATTTGCAAAATCCCCCCCGTGTCTCATGTTGTCTCCTGCAGCCTCCCCAGCGTTCCCACAGAGCTGGCTTGCTTCGGATTTATTTGTTTTCAACTAAAAGTCATAGCCATGAGCAAAAAACCTCAGATCTGTGTTCTCACACGGTGTTTATAGTGATAAACACAGCGGGGTTGCAGAAGCTCAGGACGGTCCTCCCACACCTTTGGCTGTTGGATGCATTTCCAGAGGGGCTCTGACTTTTAAGGAGCCTCCAATTCCATCACAGCCACGTCCAAGGGCTTTGGAAGTGCTGCAGATTTGCAGATTCTGGTGTCTTTAAGCAAAGGAGAGACTTTTCCCCCACCACAGCCCCAGGTCAGACCTCTCTGGGCAGACAAGAGACCTTCCAGCACCCAAAACAGGGCACTGGGAGCCTTTGGGGCTTTAAATCTCACTGTGCAAATGTTAGAAGAGGAAAACCCTGCTGTAGAAACATCAAACATATATATAAATACTCTGGGAATCTTCCTGGCTAAGTAGCAGGACTCCAGGCCAATTAGGCTGGGATGAAGGAAAGGCTCATCCATCTTTCACTTCTCGCTTTGCAGTTGAGGTTTTGCCCTTTTTTTCCCCCTAAATCAGCAGCTCTGGGGAGTAGAAACAGCTTGAGGAGCTTTCTGGGAGCTGAGGGGGATGTGTGGGGCAGGTCACACATCCCATGGCCATGCCTGATGGGGTCTTACAAGAGGGACTTGGAATAAGGGATGGAGGAGAGTCAGGACAAGGGGGAATGGCTTTGAGCAGAAAGAGGGAATATTTAGATGGGATATTGGGAAGGAATTCTTCCCTGGGCAGGTGGGGAGGCCCTGGTAGAGTTTTCCCAGAGAAGCTGTGGCTGCCTCATCCCTGGAAGTGTCCGAGGCCTGGTTGGAGCAACCTGGTCTAGTGGAAGGTGTCCCTGCCATGGCAGGGGGTGGGATGGGCTGAGCTTTTAGTCCCTCCCAACCCAAACCATTCCATGATTCTATGATTTTATGGATGCAGTTGGCACCCCCCCTGAGTGGGATTGCTGTCCCAGACTGCCCACATGGAAGTGGGGAAGATTCTCCCACTTCTTCTCCTTCCAAATAATCCTGCTCAGGGAAGTCTGAAGGCACGTGCTGGGTCCCTCCAGCCTGAGGGAGCACCTGAGCCAACCCCACTTCCAAAATGAGCTCAGGTGTTATTAAACTTTATGTTTGCCCAAACTGGGCCGTTTAACACCCAAATGAGTTACCTTAAGTATTATTATTAGCATTATAATGGATTGTAATCCATTATCACTCACATGGAGCCAGGCAGCCCGTGCTGAGCCCGAGCAGGTAACACTCCTCTTCCCACAGTTTTCACATGGATTAATTATTTGGGGTTTATAGCACACTTGTAGGGCCAAGGTAATAAATGGAAAACAACTCCAGATTGTCTAAAAGTCGTGGGTATCATCAGGTAATGAATAGTGATAAATTCTCTTAATGACTTTAATTAATTTCCCTCGGTGGCATTTTCACTCCCGTTCCGTGTACACTCACTCTGCCTCCCCATCACTCGGGATTTTTGCCAGGAGTTTCATTATTTCCAGGTCCCTTCCAGCCTGGCTGGCTCAGGAGTGGGGAGGGATCAAACTCAGGAGGCTGAGCTGCCCTCAGGAAGCTGTCACAGCTCATCCCTTCATGCCATCCCTGGGCTGCAGACCCAGAGCCAAGGCTGGCAGGTTCCCCCAGCCCAGGAATGCAAACAGAGCGACTTTAACCACGTTTGGGTTCTTGTGAAACACGAGAACTTCAGGGAAATGAACCTTTTCATAAAATTAAAGCACGACAGAAAAAATGAAGTGGTTTTTTTCCCCCCTAAGCAAATGTTTTCTGCCTGTCTTGCAGCTGAGATATGGCAGCTTTGTGGGAGTGCACGTGGCCAGAGAGCCCTGTGGAACGGGAACAGATGGGCAATGTATGCAAATGGCTCCAGTGAAATGGGATCCTGGTGACCCAGGAATCCCAGCCCGGGCTGGCAGAGCTCTCCCACTGCCACGCTGCTGATGGATGTGGGCAGGAAAAGGCTCCTTGGGAGGCTGGCACGGGATTATTTGGTCCCCCAACATCAGTGTGCTGCTCCAGGGGTGGTGAGGAGCTGCTGGGATGGAAACCAAAGAGAAATCTGGGTGTTCCTGGGGCTGGCAGAGACCCCTTCACCCCTCCAGCACATGGGCTTGGGAAGAGAACACCCTGGGAGTGCTTCCAGAAGCATCAGGATTTAACACTTCGGGATATTTGGATGAAGAAAAGTCCCACCTCGACAAGCTCAGGGTCCCCATCACCTTTTGCAGTGCTCAGGGTGCTTCTCTCAGTGCCCAGCTGGGACACCTTGTCCTTGTCCTGCAGCCACTTCCCACCCATCCCACCCCAGCCTTTCCACCAGAGGCTTGAAGGAAATAATTCCAGGTCGGACACTCGTTGCCAAGTAGTTTGTACCCCCCAGCAATGACACGGAAACTTCCACCCACCCCCCTGAGCTCAGCAAATCACCCCCTGATTAGGGGGGGAATTCCAGCGGGTGCATCGCTGGCAAAGAGCTGAAAACCTGAAAAATAAACATCCAGGCTCTTTTATCAGGAGGTGAATCTCCATTTGAATCACTCAGACAGCACCGATTTGCATCAGCCAGGATCTGCCCTCCCCCGGTGTCCCACCGAGCTGGACAAAGGGGGGATCTCCCCACCCAGAGGAAACAATCGGTGTTCAAAAAGCTGCCCACTGATCCAGCCATAAACCAGAACAAATTATTAAACTGCAGATGGATTGGGACTTTATTATTCCTTATCTGCCTGCTGATACGGTGGGTAAATTTGTTTGAGCCGAAATGTTATAAAAATGTACTTTAAAGGGCTAATAAAACACGAGTTAACATTATGAACAGCTTGAAACCTCGGGAACTGGCTAAAAGGCAGAGGAAAGAGCTCCAGCTTTCCCTCTAAAACCTGCTAGAATTAAAGAGGCCCTTCAGCTTGTCTGCAAGGCAACTGTGAGTGTGGAAACTGCGAGAGGAGAAGGTCCTGGAACACGTGGTTTAATCCTGGAGTGGTTTGGGTTGGAAGAGACATAAAAGCTCATCCAGTGCCACCCCCTGCCATGGGCAGGGACACCTTCCACTATTCCCAGGTTGCTCCAAGCCCCGTCCAGCTTGGCCTTGGACACTTCCAGGGATGGGGCAGCCACAGCTTCTCTGGGATCCTGTCCCAGACTGTCCCATCACTGAGTCAAGGGGGAGCTGTGCATGTCCCATCACCAGAAATCCTGGAGAAACCCAGTTCTCCAGAGCACGGAGCTGCCTCCAGCCCAGCCAGCCTCCTGCTGGAAGAGCATGGGACTGATGCCGGGGAAAAGCAGGAGGGAAAAAGCAGATAAAGGCAAGAATCGCTAAGTGTCCCTGTAATGTGGGAGTGGAAAGAGCCCCGTGGGCCCCTCAGGGCAGCTCATCCTGCTGTGCCAGACCATCCCCTCCGCATCCCATATTAACCCCCATTATCAGGCTGTGGGCTGTTTGTTTTTCCCACTGAATGGCTGGGCTAGAAATTCCCTTCTGGGGAGAATGAAAACATCCTTTTAGCCTCTGGGTAGTTTATACTTATTTGTTCTCATGCCAAAATTGGCCATTAGCTTAAATAGCTCTCCTGTCTCTGCGCTGTTTACCTCTGATGTATTCAGAGTGAACAATCATCTCGCTGCCTCTGCTGCCTCCAAACACGGCTTTTTTCGTGTCTGATGCCACAACAAACGCTTAATGTTCCTCTGTTTTCTTTCTCCCCCTTAATTGCTCGGCGGGTTTGAAGCGCACACCCTCCTCCCTCAGCCCTCGGGATGAACAGCCCTCATTATCCTCCCTCTTGTGGCACAGCCCGCTGGAAAATTTGGCAGGTGAGCAGCACGACCTTGCAGGTGTTTGGAGGACATTGGGCAGCCCCAATTCTGCTCCCGAATTCCCCAAAATCTTGGAGCAGCAGGGAGCTCACTGAGCAGGGAAGGGATTGTCCCACGTGCTGGACACTGGGGAGGAACCTCAAGTGTCGTGTCCAGTTCTGAGCCCTCCCATTCAGGAAGGACATCCAGGGGCTCCAGTGTGTCCAGGGAAGGGATCAGAGCTGGGAAAGGGGCTGGAAAATCCTATGAGGAGCAGCTGGAAGGGCTCAGCCTGGAGAAAAGAAGGCCCGGGGGGGAACTTTTTTGTTCTCTCCAACTAAAAATTTAAAAGGAGTCTTTGAAAGGTGCCCAAAACAGAGCCACTGGGAGCACTGGGAGTGCTGGGAAAGCAGCACAGTGCAAACATTGAGGGCAACACTTTGCTCTCCCAGCCTGATTTTGGGTCCAGAGCAGCAGATCCCCGGGCTGGGGCCAGGAGCAAAGTGTGGGAGGACATTCAGCTGCCTCAGGAACCCTCAAGCAACAGTAAAACCTCTCCCATCCTTGTGGAATTTGGGCCCCTCTCTGAGACTCAAGCCAAGCCCCAAACTCACTGATGACTCCATGCATGTCTCTGACTTTCATCAGATGGACAAACTCAGCCTCATTTTTGACACGTGCCCAAAAAGCCCTTGAGAGTTCCCAGTCCTTCCCATCTCCTTTTGTCACTAAGAAGATCCAGGTAACCTTGAGACCCCTCCCTCTGCCTGAGACCTGCCCAACCCCTGTGCACTGCCCTGACTTTTCTTTCCAGTAGCCACCTCAGTCCCAAGGATTCAGACCCTCTCTGCCCTTGGGCAGCTCTCCCTTCCTCAGTTTCCCCCCCAGGAACATGGGAATGATGCTTCCATCCCCTCCAGAGCCCTCTGGCACAGGCAGTACAAAAGCCTAAGCTTAAGTGCACTCGTGGTGCCAATGGATTATTTATGAGCCCCCCAGGAAGTTTTTCCTCAGCCTGGTCCATCTCATGGCTAAAAAGCCATTCTTGAGACTCCACATGATTCCCTTCCTTCCCCAGTTCCACCTCGTTCCTCAGAATAACATCCCTCCCCTGCTCTGCTTTCCCAAGGGGAAACAAGTGGGTTGCAATTTTAAGAAATGGCATTTTTGTGGCTTGTTTTTAGACCCACTTAACTCTTCCTGCACACAACTGCTGAGCACCTCCAGTGGCTTTGGAAAATGAGAGTGAAACCCATTCTGAGAAAGCCACTCTGGCCACAAAAGTAATTAACTGGAGGGATTAGAAAAGAACACAATGCACGAGAATTCATTGGATTCTTTCTTCTTTTTTGTTTGAACACAAAAGTGATCAACCTCTAATGTCCCCCAGTGTTATTATTATTATTATTATTATTATTATTATTATTATTATTA
>NW_021938949.1:4925524-4932843 GCF_001715985.3 Manacus vitellinus
TTCCTCTGCCTGCTGAAACGAGCCAAGGCCCTTGGATGGATTGTGCTGCTGCTTTTTTAATAAAAATAATATTAGGAGTACACATTAATGTATTAATTAAATAAACCCTCCATGGCTTCCCTTCCTGGTGTCTGCTTTTAATGCACTTTGCATTCCCCTCCTTGTGGCTGAGTTTCCAATGATCCCCTCGAGCTTCCAGTGATCCCCTCGTGGGGTCGAGATCAGTGAACTGAGCATGGGGGGTTTATTTTCTTCTGTGAAAAGGGGAACAAACCCAAACCTGGCCATGGTGGGAGCACAACTGGCCACGTGGGGACACTGCAGGGGATTTTCTGTGGCTGCCCCAGTCCTGGAAGTATCCAAGGCCAAGTTGGATCAACCTGGGCTAGTGGAAGCTGGAAGGTGTCCCTGCCCATGGCAGGGGGTGGAACTGGATGAGCTTTAAAGTCCCTTCCAACCCAAACCATTCCATGAGATCCAGGCTTTGGAAAAGGCTGCAATCCAGATGTTTGTTGTGTCTGGCCCAAGAGCAGCACAACATTTCACTAATGGTTTTCCTCTCCTTCCCTGCAAACAGCTGGGCAGCAGCAGCCCGGGGTGATCTGAACCAGCTGGAAATCCATTCCTTGTAGTGAAAGCAAATGGGTTTGGAAAAACACAGAGGCACGTGCAGGACATTCCTGCTCCCTCCAAACAAGGCAGAGAGGGAAAGGAGACAGGGAGGAGAAGCTGGGAAGGGATGGGAAGGAAGGATTTGTGCTCCTCTGGAACAGCAAACCCAAATGGAAACAGAGAGGGAGGTTGAAAAGTCAGCTGCTAAATGCTCTGTTAAATATTTAAGTTTCACAATCAAGCACATTTTTTTGTTTGTGAAAATAAAAAGCGAGGAAGGGAAATGCCCAGGAGGACTCGGGGGCTGAGTCATTAGCAGGGGAAGGACATTTCCACCGCCCCTCTCCAAAGAATTCCCGGTGAATTACGGACAGTGGAGGCATTTCAGTGGCTGGCCTGGAGCTGAGGAGGGGCTGGATGGACTGATTTGCCCCTCACAGCTCCAGCCAGGCCCCATTTCATCCCCCTGCAGCTGCTCAGACCCACAACACCAAGCTCAGGTCCTGTGGAGTGATGGGGTTTCATGTGGATGGGAAAAAGCTGCTCGTCCTCCCTTGGATTTGCAAGGATTTCTTTTGGGATGCACGTTCAGGGTGATCCTGTCAAACCCTGCAGCTCATTCCAGGTCATTTATTTAACAGCTGAATGTAATGAATTTATCAAAACTTCTTAAAGGGCTGAACTTAAAAGGTGTTCAAGGCCAGGTTGGCCCTGGGACAGTGGAAGGTGTCCCTGCCCCAGACACAGAGGAAATCAGGGATATTCTGATCACCTGAAATGGATTTTCACCCCCGTGGGTGTTTCTCAAAAGCTCCCAAGGCCTGAATTTCCAGCACTGGGAGCTGATGGAGGAAACACCTTCGAAGAGGGATTTCTCCTCTTTGTTCATCTCAGCTGAGGACGAAGCTACAAATCCCCACAAAAATGAGCAACAAACAAGGCTGAAACATCTCATTTAAATCTTTTCAATTAATAGAAAACGCTGGGGGCTGACCTGACATTCGTTTTCCTTTTTTTATTTTTCTTCCCATTTCCCACTGGAGATTTCAGTGGAGCTGAGATCTGGGATTATTTCCCTTTTTTTTGTTGTTTTTTCACGCAGCTTGACTGTTAATTTGAAATGCTTATTCTGAGATGCCATAAAAGCCTCTTGATTTTTTAGTATTCCGAAGTTTCCATGAACACCAAGCCTCTGGAAGCAGATGCTGAGCCCCGAAGAATTCCCATTAAGCAGATCTCCAGCACCACCAATCCTTCCCCCACCAGGCTGATAAAAACACTTGTGCCTTCCCTGAACCCCAACCAAAGCAATCCCACACTGAGAGAGGCAAACACTGAAATGAAATTGCTCATAAACAGTGAATTCCTCAGCCCAGACTCCATTCAAATCATCATTTAAATACAAATCAAACCCAGCACCTGCCAAAAAAGAAATGTTTCAACAGCCCTGAGATGTATGGACAATAATGCCTTTTCCACCCACTCTGACGAGGCTGAAAAGGAGATAAAACCCTCAGAAAACATTCCCAATTTCTCTTCCGTGCTGACATTAACAAAGATGTGAATCAAAGGAGGGAGAAAGAGTGGGAAAAGTGATTTGTGCTGTGGAGGTTTTAACACTTGGGGCTGGATCAGATAAAGGGCTGGAGCAGGGGAGGGACTTTCATGTCTCAGTCCCAAGTGTTGCTCGAACCCTGAGAGCTGAAAGACTTGGTTTGACATCAAAGTTCCACCTGGACAGGAGGGAGAACTTTCTTCTTTTTCAATGACCCAGCACTGGACAGAGCCCAGCGAGGGTGTGGAGTCTCCCTCCCTGGAGATATTCCCCTCTGGGAATGCTCTGGGCTGGCCCTGCTGGAGCAGGGAGGTGGGACAAGTGACCCACTGTGCTCCCTTCCCACTGACCCTTTCTGGGATTCTGGGATTCTGGGATTCCTGCCTCCATCCCTCTCAGCCTGCCCCTTCTGCAGCTCGGGGTGAGCTGCTACAACCAGAGGGGTTTGAATCCCAAGCTCCCACTGAACCAGCTCCAGGGATTTGTAGCTGCTTTGGAAAATTCTGCTCCGTGCCTTGTTATTAAAAAAACTCTTCTTCCAGCAGGTTTGCACCGGTGGGAATTTGGGAAGAGCTCAGGTGCCCCTGGGCATCCCTGGAATTGCTGCTATTCCCCAGGGAAGAGGTCAGATCCCACCCCACTGCCCGAGCCAGGCACAGCCTGCGTGTCCCTCCCTCCCTCAGGCTCCCAACGGAGGTGATTTACTGGGAACTCAGGGAATAAAGCAGCATCCTGGTGTCCAGGAGGGGGACCTGGGCTGCTCAGGCAGCTCCCTCATCCCTCCCAGGCTGGAAAAGGCTCACTGTGACTGCCCCTCGGGGTGATGCTGCTGAGCATTATCCCTGTTTTTGGTGCCTGATGCAGCAAATGGGCTGCACACAACTGCCTGCCTTTAATAACATTTCCCAAGCCACACTGGTGACATTATTCCTCCTGGTGGCATTATTCCTCCTGAGTGACAGTTCAGTGGCACGGAGGGAACTCCAGGATGAAACCCAGGGAGTTTTGCAGGGATCTGTTGGTGCGTGAAGGAATTTTTTTCCAGCCTCTTGAACACGTCTCCCATGGGCAATATTTTATTTTCCACATGGAAGGCACTTTTCCCTTCGGAGATGAGCAGGATAGCAACGTAACAAGATCCAGGAAAGAATCAAAAGAGAAGGAATTCCAGCCCTTGGATGGCCAACAGTGTCACAGGGATGGGTGTGGAACCACTTGAGGGCAGAGAAGGGGTTCTTGGGGGGGTGTTTGGCACCAAACAGGGATATTCTGATAACAAGTCCTGTGAGGAGCAGCTGGGGGGGCTCAGCCTGGAGAAAAGGAGGCTCAGGGGGGACCTTCTGGCTCTGCAACTCCCTGACAGGAGGGGGNACAAGTCCTGTGAGGAGCAGCTGGGGGGGCTCAGCCTGGAGAAAAGGAGGCTCAGGGGGGACCTTCTGGCTCTGCAACTCCCTGACAGGAGGGGGGAGCCGGGGGGGGGTCGAGCTCTGCTCCCAGGGAACAAGGGACAGGAGGAGAGGGAACGGCCTCAAGTTGTGCCAGGGGAGGGTCAGGTTGGACATCAGGAGGAATTTCATCATGGAAGGGGTGGTCAGGCCTTTGAAGGGGCTGCTCACAGCTGGGGGAACCCACATGTGGCTCAGCTCTCAGCTCTGGTGTCTCAGCCAGCCTGAGAAACTGAGGATTTTCCCCAAATCCTGGTAAATCCACCCTGTCAGGCGGCTGTTCCCAACCCCTGCTGGGATGGAACATCAATCCATGGGCTGGGCTCGGCCATAAAACTCTCCTGTGCTCACATTTACCTCAGAAGAACTGAGTATTCCCTGTATCCCAGTGGGATGGGGATGGGCTGGGGGAAGGTGGTCCCACCAGGAATGGCAGGAGCTCATTTTTGCTTGTCCAGGGCATGTTTCCCTCTCAGGGCATCTGAGAACCCAATGCCTTTACAAACACACCCTCTTACCTCCCCCTGAACATGTTTTCCTGACTCACAAGTGTGAGAATCTTCAATTTTTCAGCGTTTGTGACCAGTTTTTTCCCCATGTGGCAGCAAACTGGGAGCTAGATGTAACCAGGCTCCCAGGATGGAGTGTATTTTCCTGTTCAATATTTGAAAAATGGGTTTTTTTTCAGGTGGCTGATGGCTCTTTGAGCAGAGCAAATATTTGATGGGGGCTCTGGGTGCTCCAAAAACACACTCTGTGCTCTGGTTGGGAGGAACAATTTTATTCCAAGGGTGCAAACTCCTCGTGTCCTGGAGGGGTGTCTTGGTCAGAGACATTGATGGCAGGAACAGGGAATTTCTCCTTTACAGCTTCAGAGCCAGTTTTGCTGCACTGGAGCTAATGCTGCACTAAATGAGGTTTAAAGGTAGAGAAAATGCTAAATGGGGTCTAAGCCTTTCCTGGCATCTAGAAATATTTTTAGGCAGCTGAGTATATTTGTAGCAAATTGCTTCCCTGAGGACTTTCCCCTGGACCAGGAGTACACATGCACTTCAAAGGGTTCAAATATCAGCTAAACAGGAGAGAAAAAGAACTGTGTGATGGAGAATATTGGGACATTTAAACTGAACTGTCTGCTCCAGATCCCCCTCCTGGGTGGATTCTGCCAGCCATTGATCCCAAGGGATATTGCCATGGAGTTGTTAACCAAGGGTGGGATATTGGAGTAGAAAAGCTCCTGGTGCAGCAACACCAACATCTCCCTGTTGTTCCAGCTGCCTGGAATGAGAGAAATTCCAGTGGGGACTCTCTGCCTGGATTAACATAAAAATGAGATCACCCCTAAAAACTTTTTGGTGCCTTTGCACCTCGTTCTGCTGCATCTCCCTGGGTTTCTGAGGCTCATTCCCTATGGCAGGTGGTTTTTCCCCATGGAATGGGGACAAAGTGCTGCTGAACCAGGGCCACTGAACCCTGCCTGACTGTCCCCAAAGCTGCAGGACCAGGAGAGGGGCTTTGCAGCTGTAAAGGGAGCAGGGACAGCTGTGCTCAGGCACCAAACTCCAGCTGCTGGAGAAGAGCCACGTGTTCCTGCAGCCTGGAATGAGCAGCTCCATGGAGAGCAGTGACTGGGACCTGCTGAGGAGCAGGAGAGCAAACGGTGCCTTCAGGGACTGCTGAGCCCTGAACTGGGGCTGAACCTGAAGAATCAGCCCTGGGAAGGCTGTTCCTGAAGTGACAACAGCTGGAGATCCAGGGATGGAGATCCAGGGGTGAAGATCCAGGACACCTGTTGCTGCAGCTGGAGGGGGTTCCTGCTTTTGGGACTGGCTCTGACAGGATGGACAAGGAGGTTTTCATGTGCAGATCCTTCTGCTGTGTCAGCAGGTTGCTTTTTAGGGAGAAGCCAACCTTGTGGGAATGTGTGGAGGGGGAATGTGCCTCTTCACACTCACTGAGGTGAATGTTCTCCATGAACTACTTGGAAAAGGCTTTTTGAAGCAGCTCCCCTTAAGCCACAGAGAACTTGCTCACAGAAATGTTTGTTTGCAGTGAAGGAGCTGGTAGCTTGGGTGTTATTTTTCCTTGCAATTCCTGGGAATGTTTCTCAGCTTGTAGGAATCAGTGCTGCTTCTGTGGGAACCACGGGCAGCTTTTTAATCGAGGAGATGGGAAGTGCAGAGAACCTGGAGGGGGAAAAAATGACAGTCCTGGGCCAGTGTGGAGCAGGATGGACACATCCAGCTTGGTCCAGCCTGCTCTCCAGGATGGCTGGGTGGGACATTCCTCAGCTCCTGGGCTGGCTCTGCTCCCAGGAACCTCCTTCCTCAGGGAATGGCTGTGCTTGGGAGCACCAGTTCAGTCCCTGATTCCTTTCCCAGCTGACCACTGAGCCAAGGAAGGACACAAGGATTATTATCCAAGGACAGTGACTCTGTTACCAAGTCCCAGAGTCACCTGCTCTGGCAAAGCCTGGCTTTGTAGAGCTCTGGCCTGGCCAGGAGCTGGTTTAACCACTGGCCTTAGCAGCCACTGATGTTAAACTGGTTCATGGGGGTTTGATTCTTTCCGTTTTTGAGTCTCTCAGGCTACAAAGGGATCTGGAATGATTTGATAGCTGAGGCTTTTCCTGTCTCAAGAACAAAGGGGAAGCAGATATCTCTTTCAACAGCCTGGAGAGGCCTCTAGCCAAGACCCAGAGATTAAGAGGAGCTACCTGGCAGGCAAGTTGGCTTTTTAAGTGAAAAACAGGCTTTTAAGCTCCTGAGACAAAAGAGAGCTGAGCTGAACACACAGCACAGAGAGCAGAGCAGAGGTGTTTAAAATGCCTTGCTGGCTGCAGGGGAATGGATTGGGGAGAATTAGCAAAACCCCTTTGTTTTGCTTTCTGGACTCTTTTAGAATGACAAGGGAACGTTCTGTAGTACAGGCACAGTCTAATTGCTCTGGAGCAGCTCTGGCTGGCTCAGCTCTTTGGGCTGCAGAGAGGGATTCACCTCTCTGAGTGACCTCAAAGGCTCCTCTGGCTCCACCTTTATCAGCACATAAATATTTTAGGCAGCAGTGAGCTCAAAGAGCAGGCACCTCATGGCTGCAGGGGTGGGTGGATGCTCAGGAGGGCCCCAGGAACTTTTCCATGAGCCTTGTTTGCTTCCCTCTGGCTCTGCTGCCAAGTCACTGGGATGCTCTGGGGACCTCAGTGTCCCTCACCCAAGGTCAGAGGCTCCCAGGGGAAAGCTCTGGAGTGACAAGTGCAGGCTGGCCAGCACTAGTGCAGCAAAATACTTCATTTCTGTGAGGTCTGAACTTCTGGTCAGCCCTGACTTTATTTCTGCGTGGGCTGGAAGCTCCTTTTTTGAGATCTGTGCTGTTCAGGGAGTTCCCTGCTCTGCAGCACTGGGAGTGTGCAGCCCCTCAGGGCTGCTGTCCTGCTTGCTTGGCCCGGGGACAGAGGTGGCCTTGCTCTAGAAACCCCCCTGCCCTCCCTCCCCGTGGTTTCACGAGATCCTGAGCAACCACAAATAGCTCCACTGGGGACTAAAACACTCCCTGTCCAGCTGATTTCCCTCTCCCAGGAGAGGGCAAGGAAACTGCAGCTGGAATCCAGTCAATCCTTCCAGGATCACAGAGATCCTGAATGGTTTGGGTTGGAAGGGACCTTAAAGCTCATCCAGTCCCACCCCCTGCCATGGGCAGGGACACCTCCC
>NW_021938949.1:4932978-5056409 GCF_001715985.3 Manacus vitellinus
ATATCTGCTTCCCCTTTGTTCTTGAGACAGGAAAAGCCTCAGCTATCAAATCATTCCAGATCCCTTTGTAGCCTGAGAGACTCAAAAACGGAAAGTTTTTTTTGGGGGGGGACCATGATCCGGGCTCTGCAGGTACCTCCTGCTCCTCTCAGTGCTCTCCTACAACAGCTGAACTTTGAGATGCTTCACCTTGGAGTTCAACCCCTGTGTTTAGTCTCTACTGGGATGGTCAGAGGCCAAGCCCCAGCTGGCTCCCAGGTCCCAACACATCCTTTGGGGAGCTCAGGGTGTTTGAGGTACCTGAGAGCATCAAGGTGTGACCCCTCACGGGAGCAGTGCTGGACAAACACTCCCCAGCCTGGGAAGGGCACGAGCTCAGCCTGATGCAGGAGCAAAGCCTCGCCCTCTGCTGATTTTTGGGAGGAATTTCTCTCGTTGCCTTCACAGAGAGCCCCAAATTCACCCCAAGGACCATCTTGTCCATGAGATGCTCCAGCCAGAGGGGAGATCAGAGCATTGCTCATGGTCAGCCCCTGAGCCAGGAGTGGCTGAGGGGGAACTTCAGCCAGATTGATGTCTCTGTTTGTGCTGAGTGGTCCTTTCCACCCTCCTGCTGAAGCAAAACCACCAGCATTCAGTGTCAGGAACTGCTTTCTTGTAACCTTTGGTAGGAAAACTTTCCTGTCTAGAAAAATTATCTCAGGGATGAAATACTCACCGGTGAGTTTAAACCCTCTTGAAATGAAATCAAATAAAATGGGCTTTAAATATGAGTTAGGGGATGTGCAGACAAGTACATGTCTCCTGTCTGGGCAAAAAAAAAAAAAATCTCAGCTCAGATGTGTAGCTGAGCTCATTTCATGCTGAAAAATGTTTCCTCCACCCCCACACGGCATGGCTAGAAATTTCTTGGATAATAATCCTAAAAAAAAAAGAAAAGGTACTTTTGGGTTTTTTTTCTCAGTTATCCTTGCTGTTCAGAGCAGATTCCTGGTTCAGAGAATCATTGGGGTTGGAAAAGAGCTCCCAGGCCATGGAGTCCACCCTGTGCCCCATCCCCACCTTGTCCCCCAGAGCACTCAGTGCCATGTCCAGGCCTTCCTTGGACACCTCCAGGGACTTGGATGTTATAAAGTCTCTCAGAATTATTCTGAGAGCTGTCAGAGCTGTTACTGAATTGAGACTTTGGATGGGAAGTCGGAGGGGGGCTTTGCTCCAGCTGGGGCTAAAGGGGATTTCCTCTGGGGTGGAAACTCTGCTGTTCAAGCAGCGCTGGGGATGAAGTTTTTGGAAGTTCAGCACAGCAGGTCCCACCTTTGCCAGTGTCACAGGGTGTGAGACACAGAGCTGGGCAGTAAATCCGAGTGCTGTGCCCCAGTTTCTGTGGCACTTGGCCCATTTCAGACAGGGAAATGTCACTGCTGACCTCAATAAGATTTGCTTGAAGAGGCTCCGAGGTGAAAACCTGCCCCTATCAAAATCCAGAGGTGGCTCCATGTTTCCAGTGCCAATTAAAGGCTTCCAGGCTGGAAGTGGCACTAATGAAGGCTGAGCCTCCAGGTTTCTGCAGGTCTGGTTTTAATGAGCCCCTCAGAACACGGAGCACCTGTGTCTGGGCTGGGACTGGGGTGGGAGCAGCTTTTATTATCCTGGGTTTTCCACCCTGAGCCAGGAAAATCCTGGGAGCAGATGCTGCCTTGCAGCTTTTCCAGCTGAAGGCAAACCCCAAACTGCAAAAGGTAGAGAAAAATAGGTGGGATGGATCAGACAATTAAACACAGGGATGGATTCCCTAATCCTTCTGGGCAAGCGGGGAAGAAACAGTCCCTCATTAATCTTTTTATAATATAAATATGCCTTTTCCTGGAAGCTCTGGTTGGGCCCAAATTGTTTCATTTCATACCTTTGCTGTGAGGCTTTGTTTTAAAAACCAGTTGGCCCTTTGGAACATAAATGTGGTAAGCAGGACACCACGTCCAGCCTTTGCCAAGCTCAGCAGAGGACTTAAATATCCCTGGACATCTCTGGGCTTGGAACACTGGGACAAGAAAACCTGCTCCAGAATAGTCAGCAAAAGAACTTTGAGTTCCAGGAGGGTTTTTAAATGTGACTTGTGAGGCAGGAAAACTTCAGGAGTATTTGGTGCCTGTTGTTTCTTTGTAGTCTGAGGCTGGGAAGTTGCATTTTGAGGTGGGAAAAAAATCTCCTTCTCTGCCCAAAATTCAGCTCTTTGGGTCTGGGAATAGGGACAAGTGGTAAAGGAATGGAGGGGAAAAAAAGGGGGGTTTGGGGACTTAAAGATAAAAAAAAAACAGTTTTCAGGCACAGCTGAAAGAAATGGGGGGGGGAAGGAATGAAGATGGATCTGAACTTCTTATCCCAAAAATGTTTCAATTCCAGTTGCATCTGTGCAACCCTGCTGTGGGTTGTGGTACTGGTGTCCCTCCTGCTTTTTTTTTTTTTGACCCTGTGAATAAGAACTGGAGCATTTTAAAGCTGACATCCTCCTAAAAAGGCTCTTAAATCCTGGCCTTTCCTCTGCAGAGCAGGAGCACAGCAAAGATGGACAGCACTGGAGAGGGAAAGGAGCCTCCAAACTGAGCTTATGAAGCATTTTGCCCTCAATACATTTAGAATTTAGGAGTTTCTGTCCCTGTCCTGCTAAAGCCCCCAAGCCCACAGAGGCCATAAAGAGGATCCTCAAAGCAGAGTGTCCCAGGCAATGCCTGGGAGGCTTCTCTGGCTGTTGCAGTTCCAGGAAAAGGGATGAGCAGCAGAATCAGAATTTCCACCTGGACCAGGGTGATGCCTTTCAGGTGAGTCTGGGGCTGCATCTCCTCCTTTCTGTCCCACATTCCCCAAAATAAAGGCCAAGAACTGAGCCCTTCATCCCACTCTGCAGCCTGGTAGGTCTCTCACCCTATTTCTTGGGATCACCAACCAATTTGGCCTCCTCTGACCCACTTTGCTCCCACTGTTTGGAGAGCCCGACAGGAACCTCATCCCACTTATCTGTGGAACAGATATTTTTCCTTCCTGTCAGCACAGATATTTCCTTGTCGTCCTGAAGAAATGGTAAATGAAGGCCAAGACAGGAGGCAAAGGAATTTACTGGCTAACAAAGATAAATTTGAATTAAATGATGCTCAGCTGGGCCATCCTGGCACAACGAGGCAAATTCTTCCCTGAAGATTATCAGGAATAAATGTGGAGTTGCCCAGGGCTTGTAACCCAGCCCAGAAGGTTTTGTGACCCCCATTTCGAGGTGAAAACCAGAGTTTGAGAACTGCTGAGCTTTCTGGAAAAATAACAACTTTGCTCAGAGTGGTGTGGGGTCGTGAGGAGGTTGGAGGCACAGACCTGTCTTTAGGATTACACAAATACAAAGTTTGGAGGAATGAGGGCAGTTTGGAGAGATTTAAAAAGTTGACCCGTGCAAATGTCTCTCTTTTGGCTTTTTTTTCTAATATCCAAAGCTCTCTTTAAACCTTCTTTCCTGCAAAACACCATCATTGCCCTTTTCCATCCCTTCGAATTCTCCTTACCCCGGTTTTCCCACGTTTCGTTGAATCGGGGAAATAATATCCCAAATTCCCCCTTTGTGGGTTTAGATGGAATATTGGGAAGGAATCCCTCCCTGGGAGGGTGGGGAGGCCCTGGTAGAGTTTTCCCAGAGAAGCTGTGGCTGCCCCTGGATCCCTGGAAATGTCCAAGGCCGGGTTGGAACAACCCGGGATAGTGGGAGGTGTCCCTGCCCCTGGCAGGGGGTGACACTGGATGGGCTTTAAATTCCCTTCCAACCCAAACCAGTCTGGGATTCTGGGATTCCTGGGAGCTACGGGGCACCTGCTGCTCTTGGTGGGCACTGAGGACGTGGCACTTGCAGGGAATTCCATGCTGGAATCCAGCAGGGAGGCACTTCCAGCCCCAGCTGCTCCTCTCCTCCCTCCCCCCCTCAAAGCTCTGGGGTTAATTTTTCTGTCTCCTTTTCATTCCTTCCCTTCAAAGCATCTTGTTGTTGCACTGCCCACCCTTGTGAAAGGTCACCAAATAAATACTGTGTATCAAAGCTGCTTTCCCATCAGCTTTTCATGTGTTTTCAGGCCATTAAAACTGTCTTCTTGCTCTTTGCTTTGCTGATCAAAGCCCTGTTCATGCAGCAATCTCATGCACAATGTGCTTTATCTCTCCCAGCAGCTCTTGCCTCCTCCTGTGATTCTGGAGGAGTTTCTTTTCCTCCAAATATCTTTCCCTCCCTGTGCAGTGTTCCAATGGATCAGCTGGGCAGGGAAAGAGTTAATTTTTTTATTTTTTTTTTTTTACAAGAGGGAGGGAAAAAATGGTAAAATGAACGTTATTTGTTGTGTAAGGAGGCTCCTGGTACCACCCTGAGCACTCCTGCCTCTTTGTCAGCGGGTCTAGCAAAGAGAAAATTGTCTTATAAACTGTTTTTAAAGGCTCAAAGGTCTTATAAACAGGATTTAGCACCATCACAGGAGACAACTGTGTTTAAACAGTGTCATTAGTTGCTTTGTGGGCCTTTTTATGGTGCTTTTTGCCTCCTTCATTGCTCTCTTCTCTTGGTTTTGGGGTTGTTTTTTTCCCCAGTCAGAGCTGAGGTTGTTCTGATCTCTGGGTGGGTGAGCCCAGGTCAGGGCTCTGCTCTAAAACTCCTGGGAAATGGGGGGGTTTAAGGGAAATTGAAAGGGAAACTCAGATTCCCAAGGGAAATCCTGGAATGGTTTGGTTGGAAGGGAACTTAAAGCTCTTCTCATTCCACCCCCTGCCACGGGCAGGGACATCTTCCACTAGCCCAGGTTGCTCCAATCTGGCCTTGGACACTTCCAGGGATATGGTTGGAACAAGGATGCTCCTCATCATATTTGAATCCTGGATCTCAGAGCCAGAAATCCCAAAAGCTTCGGGAAAGGAAACGACGTGACCGAGACCCTCGTGAGCCTGAAAACCCAAACCCTTCAGATTTCCCCCAAACTCAGCCTGGTTTTGGGAGAAAACATTGTCAGGAGGGGCAGAAAACAGAGAGGATTCACTTCCAGGAAGGGAATCCAAGTTGGAGATGTTGGTGTGTTGCTGGAAATGTGGGAATCTCTGCAGAAGAACCCGAAGATAAAAAGAAAAGAATAAAAGAAGAGTAAATTGGCAAAGTGTTTTCCCAGCTGTGCCATTCAGGGGTGGTTGATGCAGGTGAGGAATGGAAAACAGGAGGAAAACAGGGAAAGGAGGAGGAAAAGCCATCCCAGGAACAACTGCCCTTCCAGAGGCTGCAAAGCTGGAGACAAACTGTGAGGGAAAGAAGAATGGGATGAAAACAGGCCCCTGAGTCCAAGCCAGGCTTACAAAGGCACATTGAACAGGCTTGTCCTGATGGTTTTTTTTTGGCAGGGGAACTGGTTTGCTCCACAAAAGAGAACTTGGTGAAGGGGTGTTTGGGGGATATTTGAGTGGATGAGGAGAAATGACTCATCTGTGCTGAGGGACAATGCTGGCTGTGGAGAAGGATGGATTTGTAGGTCGTGGAAAGTAAAATCAGCCTGGAAAGCAGGTTTTGTAGCAGTCAGAGAGAGGCTTTTGCTGGGGCTGAAGCTCCTGGTGGGGATGGGTTTGAGTAGAGCTGAGGGTGCAGGTCACAGCAAGAGGAGCCTCCATCCCTCAGGGACCCCCAGGGGGATGTGGGGTGGGCAGGGAGGATCAGCAGGGTGAAGCCAAGCCAAACTTGCAGGAATTGCCCAGATTTTCCCCCAAATCAAATCCAAATGGGCAAATTTACCCAAGCTGTGGCTGAGCTGACCTTGGTGAAGGCCAGGAGCACCTGCTGCAGGTGATGTCCTTGCATCCCCTTCATCTGACCCATTCCCTGCCTCAGCAAATCTGGGATAACTCCAGTGGTGCTGCTGAACTTGGGCATCACCTCCCAGGTAATGGGATAAACCCCTTAAATCTCCACTTTGCCCTCATTTATTTCAGGGATAGGGTTGTTTTAAGGGTTTGTGGGAGCAGAGTCTGACAGGAATTTGGTCAACAAGAGGTGCTGGGATGCAGAGGCTCCTGCAGGATCCTGTTCCACAGAGCACCAGGAAAGCCATAAAATCCCATTCCCTGTGCCATGAGCAGAAGGAAATTCCCTTCTCTATTGCCACTGTTGTAGTTTTAGGGCTCATGACATGTCTAATTATTTTCCTATACTTCAAGGACAGACCCAAGTCCCAGCTGCCCTTCCCGGCAGGATTTTCCCGTGCTCCTGGAAAAGGAGGCTGCCAGCAGAGGGCACACAGAATATGGATATGTAGATCCTCTATAGGTCCTTATAGTCGCTGCCTCCTCTTGCTTCCCAGCACATCCTGAGCTCCTTTTCCCGAAGGAGAAACAGAGTCAGGGAGCAAAGGGACTTGCCCAAGATTGGAGAGGATCACGAATAGGACACAGGAGTTGGAGGCAAAACTGATTTATTCACTGATTTATTCACTGATTTATTCACTGATTTATTCACTGATTTATTCACTGATTTATTCACTTCCTTGTCACAATTAGGCTTTGATTTGGTTTGATTTCCTTCTCTTACACTCTGTGTTTGGGGCTGAGTTTTGAGGCTCTGCTTTTGCCTGACCAGAGGGGACTGAGGAGGCCTCTAAATCTCAGTTTTCAGTGGCCAGCAGGGATTTTTTTGGGGTGCTTTTGGGAGATGGAGGCAGAGGAGACATTGCTGCAGCCTCTTCCCAGTCACATCCCTATCCCAGGGGGCACGAGATGAGTGTGGAGGATCAAACAGGAGGATCTGGGGGCCCTTATCCAGGAGTTAGGAAGTGTAACTCCCTCTGGCACCCAAAATGTGGCTGTTTGACCTTCTGCAGCTTCACACACACACCCCCCAAAGAGCTTTTTGCCCTTGGAAGGTGTCCCTGATCCACCTGTGTTTGTCAGCTCTTCCCTCCTTTCCAGACAGCTCCAACCAAAAGCAGTTTAATGCACTTCCCCCTCGGGGAGTGGAAATTTCCCTGGCTCCTTCCAGCTCCTTCCAGCTCCTTTGGGTTTCCAAATGTCAAGTTGTCGACCTCAAAATGCTGTTTGAAAACGCTTAGCAAGTTGTAGTCTGCTGGCATCAGTCAGTCACCACAGACAACCAGCTCGTTTTCCTGCTCTTCCCTTTAATATTCCCTCCCAGCAAAGCTCTGGAGGTGTCATTAGGAGCAGGGAGCTCTTTGGAGCCGGGATAACGAGTGCTGAGTAGGTTGTTTCTGTGGAAATAATTTGCTTCTTGGTTTCTCTGTGTGCCACGAGAGTCAGAGAATCAGGGAATCACAGGCTGGTGTGGGTGGGACACCCTCCACTCTCCCAGGTTGTCCCAGCCTGGCCTGCGACACTTCCAGGGATGGGGCAGCCACAGCTTCTCTGGGAAAACTCTACCAGGGCCTCACCACCCTCCCAGGGAAGGATTCCTTCCCAATATTCCATCTAAATTTACCCTCCTGCAGCTGAAAACCATTCCCCCTTGTCCATGTCCTTGTGAACTGACCCTGCTGGGCCAGCAGCTGCTGGTGTGGCAGCTCCAGTGCCCTAGTCAGGCCTTGGGGATATCCCTTAGTTCATTTATCCATCCCAAATTTTTCAGTGAGGTCCGTTTCTCCTCATCCCCAACCCCTCTCCCAGCTCCTCTGCTTCGTTACAAAGAACCACATCCCACTAAATAATTTCAGAAAACAGCCCTGAAAATTGTACCTCAGCCTTAAAACTGGGGCTGAAAATGTCCCTGGGAGGTCCTTATGCTTGTCACCTGAAAAATAACAATTCCAATTATCTCCCACGCCTGCCCCTGGGTCCAGCCTAATAAATCCTAAGGACCGGGAGCTGATGGAAATGTATCCGTGGGAGGGATTTAAAACAAGAAGTGTGTCCAGTCCATGGGAATGGTTGATGATGGTGGGGGGTCACCAAGGCCCCTCACAATGAGAGAGGAGGGAGGCTGGAAGAGCAGAGGCCTCATGTCTTCCCTGGGGGGTGTGAGGTGATGATTTGAAGCCCTGAACGAACAGAAACGTGTCAGCAAATCTTCCAGGCTTGTGGTGGTTGGTCACCGAGTGAGCTGGGGCTGAAAATCCCAGTAAGGACGAGGTAAACTGGCTTTAAACTCAGCTTAGTGGCGTGGTTTGAGGTTGGAGGCAGCCAGGACATGCCCACTACTCTCCCACCCCCTGGGAGAGAATGAACTGCTGGAACTTGTGTGATGGGAATAAGAAAGAAATTATTGATTAAAGTAGAATAAGAGGGGGCTTTATTTTGGTGAATTACCCAGCTGACAGCAAGCCTGAAAGCAAATCTTTCACACCTTTCAGCTGCTTTGCAAATGACCTTTTCCCCCCCTCATAAAATCCGTGTAGTGCCTCTTGTCCTGTAAATCAAATCTTTTGTGTTCTCAGTTTTTCAGCAAGCTGGCTGTTTGCTTCGACAGGACAGGTTTCCTGGGGAAAAACACCTGGGTTTTTTGCCAGCTGTTTCTCTTTCCCAGCCTTGTTACAGGAATCAGGGGACACCAGCAGCAGGATGGACTCCGAGGTGAGCAGGAGCTGCCCCCAGAGAGACCAACCCACAGCAAACCCTGCTCAGGGAATTCCCAGGGGTGTTTTACCCACTGGAATCACAGGTTTTAACACACAAATCAGCCTCTTCCCCTCGGTGCTGCCCTGAATCCAGCCTGCATTACTCAGAAATAAGGGTTTTCCTG
The DNA here is from genome assembly GCF_001715985.3 of Manacus vitellinus. NCBI lineage: Eukaryota > Metazoa > Chordata > Aves > Passeriformes > Pipridae > Manacus > Manacus vitellinus. The sequence goes on from NW_021938949.1 coordinate 4,941,716, forward strand.
TGCATCCTGATGCCTGTTTAGCTGCCCCCACCAAGCTGAGATGTTTGACCTCCTGCTTTTGCCTCCTGCTTTTGCGCCTTTATTTCCTTGCCTGCTTCCACAGTAAGTACATTTTTCCCATCCAGAGCTGATGAAAGGGCAAAGGGGAGCTGGAGTTGGACTTTTAACACTCATTTACTTTTGGTTTCCTGGAGGTTTGTCTCCTGATGGATTTTTGGTACAGGTTAAGCTGCACGATGTGGCTTTTGCTTTGCTCCTCTGAGCACACTCAGCTTCACATCCCTTCTGGGTCTGTTCCCACATCTCCTGGAGCCCTGGGATGGAAAACTCCGGAGTGACAGTGGTCTGGACATGGCCCTCAGCATCAAAGGACTAGATGGCAGTTAAAGGCCCCTTCCAACCCAAATCATCCTCCCTGGAAGTGTCCAAAAGGTGTGTGGATGAGGCACTGGGGGACAGGGTTTAGTGGTGAACAGGGTGGGGAGGGTTAATGCTTGGACTCGATGACCTTGGACATCTTTTCCAACCCCAACTTCTGAGCTTCAAACCTGCTCTAATCATGGAATTGTGGGATCCTGGAATGGTTTGGGTTGGAAGGGACCTTAAAGCCCATCCAGTCTCACCCCCTGCCATGGGCAGGGACACCTTCCACTAGCCCAGGTTGCTCCAAGTACCGTCCAGCCTGACCTTGGACACTTCCAGGGATCCAGGGACAGCCACAGCCTCTCTGGGCAACCTGTGCCAGGGCCTCCCCACCCTCCCAGGGAACAATTTCATCCTAATATCCAATTTAAAACTGCACTCTTTCAGTGGGAAGCCATTCCCCCTTGTCCTGTCCCTCCATCCCTTGGCCCCTGTCCCTCCATCCCTTGTCCCCAGTCCCTCTCCAGCTCTCCTGGAGCCCCTTTAGGCCCTGCAAGGAGCTCTCAGGTCTCCCCAGAGCCTTCCCTTCTCCAGGTGAACCCCCCAGCTCTCCCAGCCTGGCTCCAGAGCAGAGGGGCTCCAGCCCTTGGAGCATCTTTGTGGCCTCCTCTGGACTCTCTCCAGCAGCTCCACACCCTTCCCGTGCCGGGATCCCAGAGCTGGACACGGTGGGATCCCTCTGACCTTTTGGCTCTTGGAGAAGCTGATGGAGATGGGGTGTCCTTCTCCCTCCAGCAGCACAGCAGAGCTCTGCCCCCTCTGTGGGCTGTCCCTCCATCCCACCCCCTCGGTGCCAGGGCAGGACCAGGTGCTTTGGGAAGGTTTGCCAAGGGGCCGGGACCGGCCTGGCCCGGGCCCAGCACGTGCAGCTGTTCAGTGGCTCCTGCTGGGACTAAAATAGCCCCGATGGTGGCCCCGGGTCCCGCCCGGGCTGGGGGTGGCACACAGGGGTCCCCCGGGGGACGAGCCCTGGGTCGAGGGCACTGTGGTGGCTTCTCCATCCTGAGGAGCTCAGTGGGTCAAGAACTTGTCCTGGGCGTCCCCAGAGCTCTGCAGGACCACTGGTGGTGAGTTATTTTATATATATGTGTGTGTGAATATACATATAAAATATATATTTTATTTATATACAACAGTTATTATCTATATTACAATATATAATTGTCTATTTGCAGGTAAATTTTATTTATATATATTTATTTAATATATAACAGTTTAATTATCTATATTACAATATATAAATTATGTATTATGCAGGAAATTTTATTTATATATATTTATTTATATATAACAGTTTAATTATACTATATACAATATATAATTTAATGTATTTGCAGGTAAATTTTATTTTTATATATTTTATTTATATATATCAGTTATTATCTATATTACAATAATAATTATTGTATTTGCAGGTAAATTTTTATTTTTATTTATTTATTATATATAACAGTTATTATCTATATTACAAATATATAATTTCTATATTTGCAGGTAAATTTTAATTTTTATATATTATTTATATATAACAGTTATTTCTATATTACAATATATAATTATGCCATTTGTTAGGTCAAATTTTATTTATATATATTTTTTTTTTTATAACAGTTATATATATATAATAATAATTATATATTTGCAGGTTTATATATTTATCCTTATGTTATCTCTCTACATATATATAATACAATATTGTATATAATATAATAATTTTTATATTTGCAGATTTATATAGTTATTGTCTTCATATATATAATATATATGTATATATATATATATGTTGTATATATGTATATATAATATATATGTTGTATTTTAATAATATATAATATTGTATATAATATATGATATATTATGCATTATATTACATATATGGTATAAATATATTTTATGTATATTATAGATATAAAATAACAGGGGGATATATTTTTATATTATATTTATATTATATTGTATTATATTAATTATATAAAACCTGTTTTTTATGTTATATAATTTTATATATTATATTACAGTTTTTATATATATTATAGATTTATATATTATATATATTTATATATTTTTAAAATATATTTTTAATTATTTGGGGGGAGGGAGGGGATTTAACAGTGTTTCACAAGGATGGTTTATACTTTTGCTGTGCCTTTGGTCCAGCTCTTTCTAAACCAATTCCTCATTTCACTCGGTTTGTGTAAAGAGATTTTGATAGACTGAAATTTTGGCCTTACAGCCAGAAAATCTGGTTAAATACTGCCCAAGCTGAAATGTTTATTTTTGGCTTTGTGTTCACTGTCTGAAGTGATGAAAGGATTATTTTGAGCGACTCTTCCTTACATCTTGTGTAATCACTTGCCCCCCACAAAGGGAGAGGGAGATGCTCTCTTGACTTTCCGGATGCTCTCCGTGGGTTTGCAGCATTCCAGAGGCTCCTTTTGCTGCCCTCCTTGGGGCTGGGGCTCACTCAGGTGTCACCCCCGTCAGCTGTCACCTGGAAACAGGTTCTGGAGTTAAGAAAGGAATTGTTAAAATAAAGAGGGAAACAGGAATTTTGTGATCAGGCCTTGGGGGATCCCAGATCTGCTCTTGGCTCTACCGGGAGTGTGATCCCCCAGGGGAATTCTGGGGATCAAATGTTGTTGTCCCTCTGAGGATGACAATTTTCCTGGTCTCTGCCTCACCAGCTGCCAGCTTTTGGGGGAACAGGGACTCCCTGTGCCAGGCACTGGATGGACAACTGGGGGATCTCACCCGAAATCTGGAGGAGCCGCCACCAAAATGGGAAGGGAAGGGATCACGGGAACAGGGAGAAGGTGAGTGGGCTCAGTGTGCATCCCCAAGGAATGTGGGGGGGAATTCCCAGGTGAATGGGCTCAGTGTGCATCCCAGGGAATGTGGGGGTAATTCCCAGGTGAGTGGGCTCAGTGTGCATCCCTGAGGAATGTGGGGGTAATTCCCAGGTGAGTGGGCTCAGTGTGCATCCCAAGGAATGTGGGGGGGAATTCCCAGGTGAGGGGGCTCAGTGTGCATCCCCAAGGAATGGGGGGGAATTCCCAGGTGAGTGGGCTCAGTGTGCATCCCAGGGAATGTGGGGGGGAATTCCCAGGGGCCAGCACTGCCCCCTGGGTGTGTCTGGGTGGTGCTTGGGCACTCCCGGGATACTGAGCACTATCCCAGGATTATTATTATTATTATTAGAGGAGTTAGAGCAGGGGATATCTCCAGAATATGGATGGGCTGAATATATTAGAGGATGTTTTGCATGAGAAATAACTTAATTTGGGACTCCAGGCTTCTGGGAGGGGAAAGAAGCAGATCCCTCTTCCACACATTGTTTGAGTTTTCTCTCCCAACCCTCAAAGACAAGTGTGGGACAGCAAATACAAGATGAGGGAGTGTATCCAAAGAGGGGAAATATTGCCCTGTGTTGCACTGCTGGCTGTGGGAACCCTCAGCCAACTCCAGGGGTTTGGGCTTTGCCTGAGGCCCAGAAAGCCCCGGAGCTGCCTCATGGCAGAGCAATAAATAAATCAAGAGAAAATCAGCCAAGTGTTAAACAAGCCAGGAGTGATCCACAGTAAATTGTGTAAAGAACATTGTATGACTTCCATGGCAGGAGGGAATTCCTGCTGCAGGAGGAGGTGGCAGTGCTTAGTTGTCATTTCCTGTTACATTTTCAGTGGCTTTTGCTCATCTCCACGCTGGTCCATCCCTCAGGAACGTGTCCCAGCTGGAATTTCCTATTCAACACCCAAACCTTGCCAGCAGTGCAACACAGGGCAATATTTCCCCTCTTTGGATACACTCCCTCATCTCGTATTTGCTGTCCCACACTTGTCTTTGAGGGTTGGGAGAGAAAAGTCAAACAATGTATAGAAGAGGGATCTGCTTCTCTCCCCTCCCAGAAGCCTGGAGTCCCAAATTAAGTTATTTCTCATGCAAAACATCCTCTAATATATTCATCCCATCCATATTCTGGATATATCCCCTGCTCTAACTCCTCTAATACATTCAGCTCTTCATCATCATCATCCTGGGTAATTCATTTAAACTATTAGCAGCTATTTAAAAGACTTCTGTCCCCTAAGATTTGGTTCTTAGTGCAACAAAGGTCGTTTTGTCCAGTAAATTACTTAATCTGTGCCGTCAGCAGTTTGCCTTGGTGATTTCAAACACTCTGCTCGTCATAAATGCATTTACCAACATAATCAATTGGAATAATTTTACCTCTGAAGGGCCCTGACCTGCAGTGAAGTCCTTCAAATGAAAAAAATTCAATTTAGTTCATTTTAAAACTGTTCTGGTTCCTCTTTGGTTAAATTGTCTTTTATTTTTCTGTAGTTTTCTGTTGTCTCCTCAGTAGAAGAGGAATAAATTTCCAGCAAGAAATCAGATTTGTGCAGCCTCTGCAGGTTTAGGTCTCCACCAAAAGGGTTTTTGATACCAGCAACGAACTGAAAATTCATTATTTGTGTCTTGTCTTGCCCATCTAATACCCAACCAGCCACCTGGAAATGTGAAGCTCTTCTCATTCTCACTGGATAAGCCCACGGAGCAGTCAATGGAATTAAAGGAGATGAGATCCCAGCTCCGTGGGAGGGGAAATCACGGCCACGGCGATTTCTTACCACAAGCAGCGTTATCCAAAACGACATTAAAAATGCTCCCAGGAAATCTGGCTCACCAGAACCTGCCCAACTGGGAGAAAAGGTGTTGGGAAAGTCCTTGGGAAATGGTGCTCAGGCTGACCTCTGAACTTTGGAGATGGACTTACTTCCAACCATAATTGTGGACCAACACTGATGTCCCAAGGACTTCAATGAGGCAACAACCCACACTTAGGGGTCTTCTCAAGGAAAGAATTTCCTCCTCATATCCCATCCAAACCTACTCTCTGTCAATGTGAGGCCATTCCCCCTTGTCCTGTCACTCCAGGCCCTTGGAAATAGTCCCTCTCCACATTTCTTGTTGGCTCCTTCTGGAAGGCCACAACCAGGACACCCCAAAGCTTCTCTTCTCCAGGCTGAACTATCCCAGCTCTCCCAGCCTTTCCTCCCAGCAGAGCTGCTCCAGCCCTCTGATCCTCTTGGTGCCTCCTCTGGACTCTCTCCAGCAGCTCCAGGTCCTTCCAGGGCTGTTCCCCAGGGCTGGAGCAGCTCTGCAGGGGGGTCCCGTGCCGGGTGTCCTCAGAGACCAGGAGAGGCACCTTCTGCAGGTGCCACCAGCCCCAAGGTCCTTCTGCTGAAGGATGACCAAAGGCAGCAGGTAAATCCCTACATTAGAGGTCGGACTCCCTGATCTTAAAGGTCTTTTCCAACCTAAACAATCCCGGGATTCCATGGAATATCAGGCCCCAGACTAATGTGATTGTCAGCAAACACATCTGCAGCCCTTGGGTCCTTCCCACTGAGGTGTCCCCATGGAGGAGGTGGGAAGGCAGAGGGGGGATGTGGAGACCAGGCTTGCCTTCCCCACCCAACCTGCTCCCTTCCAATAAATTGGAAGTCTGGGGTTGGACTGGATGACCTTTAAAGGTCCCTTCCAACCCAAACTGCTCCACGATTCTATGAAGTTTGGGAAACTTTTTCAGGAATGCACAGGATGTTGCTGCCAACCTGGGAGCTCCTCTTCTGCCTTTCTGGGACTTGTTGACTTAGAACTTCACGTGGAAATTATTTTTATCAAGTATTTATTATGGAAATAATCTATTTACATCATGTACTAAACCCATAAAACACGAGAAGGCAGAGCTGAGCAATGTATTTTTTTTTCCCCCCTCAAGGACTTGGAGAATATTTTGCACAGTTATTTTGAAGACTTTTTATATTTAGCAAGTCTAAACATGATATGAGAAGTAAAGAAATCCAAGCAGCAAACACGACAGGAGACAGAGAGAGGCCACAAGGAAGTTTTTGAGCCTGTCCAGAATGTATGGGGTTGAAATCCTTTTCCTTGGATGATGTGTTTGGAATCACTGCATGGTCAGCTCTGAGACTGGAGACAGGGCAAGGTAAGGGCAGGGGTTGGGGAGGGACATCCTTGTCCTTCTGTAACACAATGCCAGTGGTTGCTAGGGGATGCTATCCCCAAAATGGATGCTTTTCTGGAGGATAAATCATGACTGGTAGGCTTGACCTCAAAAGCATCGTATCACTTGAGGCATTGTCCCAATTTTCCTCAGGATTTAGGTGGGATTTAAAGCTTTTGTACTCCTAGTGTGGACCTCTTGGGGGATTTCTCCAGGCTTGGCTCTGGAGAACCTCAAGATTCCTCCATTATGGCATTGAGACTTCCTGTGAGACTCTATGGAGAGGGAATAGGGAATCCTCCCTGAACTGCTGGAAAGCAAATCCATGTCTGCTGCTGTCACTGGGATGCAAATACAAACATGGAATTATTTAGAATCACAGAATCCTGGAATGGTTTGGGTGGGAAGGGACCTTAAAGCCCATCCAGTGCCACCCCCTGCCATGGGCAGGGACACCTCCCACTAGCCCAGGTTGCTCCAAGCCCCATCCAACCTGGCCTTGGACACTTCCAGGGATCCAGGGGCAGCCACAGCTTCTCTGTTTGGGTCAGAAAGGGCCTCAAAGATCCAAGTCCAGCCATCCCACAGAGCTTTGTGGGGGCTTTGAGATCCCAAAAGCTCATCAGGACAATCCAAGGTGTTCACAGGGGCTCCCTGGGGGAACGTCACTGGGACAGGAGGGAAAGTCACCCCTAAATCCAGGCCCAAGGAGCAGAGAGAATGTGACATTAAGGGCTGGGATGAGGGGCTGCACGTGGCAAAATCAGTGGGAAAAGGCTGAGATGGGAGGAGGGAAAAGGGAGAGAAGAAGAAAGAGAGCAGGAGCAAAATACTGGAATTTTTTGTCAGAAAAAGGTGCAGATTCCAGGTGCAGATTCCAGGTGGGAAGGCAATAAATGCTGGGATATGCCACAGGGAATGAGCCATTTGGCATTCTGGAGTCAGGAGCTGATGAGAGCACATTGGGTGAAATGGGAGAACCAGCCACAGAGCAGATAAGTGTTCTCTTGTACTGAGGAAATGACAAATTATGGGTGAATTTGTAAGCCATAAAAATAAAAATATCATTTTGGCTCCGGTCCTATTTATCTGTCTATTTTAAAATGCATTTTAACATCCATGTATTTTAATTAAAAATACATTTTAGCACCGGCACAGCCAAACTGCCACGGCGCCAATCTCCTTTTTTGGAAATTTCTCCTTTAACATTTTGAATTTATTATGAATTCATTGTTTCTAATACAATTTTTCCCTTCCCTCGTCAATTTATTATCTGTTTTTCATTTCCCTTCTCTTTTGTTAATCTTTCTAAATAACTTTAAAGTGGCCCTCCATCTATTTAGCTAAATGAATTCACTCCACAGATACTCATTATTTGGAGGATGATTTATGCGAGCACTATTAGCCAGATTGTTCCTTGTTTGAAGGTTTTCCTGCAATCAGAAAAACCCAGATTTGAGTCAGCTAGAATTAGATCCAGTAAAAAAAAAAAAAAAAAAAAAACCATCAGAAATTACGTAAAGCATTCAGCACCTCTGTCAGACTTCATGGCTCAGAGCTCAGCTTAATGGGCAGAAAAACCCAAAGCAGCTTTAAGCTCTAGGTCTGACCTACTGATCTCGTCTCAGCCCAGGAGATGCTGCAGCACCAACCCCCCCAAAGTCAAATTGGATTTTTATTTCTGGGTTGCTTTGTTTTTTTTCTCTCCCCTCAGCTGATCCTCCCAGCTCTGGGGAGGAGGCTGTGCCTCTCACACTCACTCACAGGTTTAGACATTAAACTCCCTTGCTTGATTTACAGTCTGGGTTTCATCTGACAGGACGTTCCGATGGCGCTCCCGGAATATTTGATAAATGCTGGCAAAGCTCCTGGCCCAGCCTGGCCAGGGAGCAGGGTGTGACATGCAGGGATGCCTGGCCCTGCCCTCACCGTGCCCGTGACCTTGAGGGAGGGATCTTTAATCCTGTGGGGGTCTCACCTTGGCACTGGGGCTCCTTCAGGGGGCTCAGGGTGTGGCAGCATCCCGAGCTGGGCAGGGGTTCTGTTTGCTCCATCAGCAGGGTTGCTGGAATGTTTACAGCCTTTGAAAGGTTGGAGGCAGGTTTGGAGGAGGAATCTGAAATAGAATTTGGCTGTTTTATGAAAAATACGTGAGACAAGCAGGGATTTTCTTGTGAAGTCTTGCCTTCCTTGGCAGTTGGGAAGTTGCTGGTCTGTGCTGGAGAGAATGGATGAGGCAGGTCAGGCAGGGGGGAGGCTGGGTGTCCTCTGTCCCCATCATGTCACAATCAGAGCAGGTCTGCTTTCTGAGCCGTGGAAATCTTGGTGTCTCCAGGATCTTTAGAAACCCAAACTGAGTCTGCCCTACTGAGCTCCCAACCCCTTCCCAGTGCTCACACACCTCCCTCGTGAGCCCAGGAGAGGGAACCTCCCTCTCTGCTCCGGATTTTGGGGCTGATGTGCTCATCTCCAGGGCTGTGGGATTTTGGGGCTGATGTGCTCATCTCCAGCCCGTCCACGCTGCACATGGGCCGGAGCAGAGCCGGGTGTGTGCCAGCAGGGGACAGTTTATTAGGGCCAGCTCAGAGCATTACACATCCCATTATGTCAGCTGGGAGCTTGTGAGCCAAGTGCCCATTCAGGAGATGGTGTAGTCTCAGATTGGTATTGATTTTAAAATTTCTGGTGGTTTATTAATGGCAGAAACGCAGTGGCCAGATCCTTCTGACTCCTGCAAAGGTGGGGAGGTGACTGTGCTGGTGCAGCCACTTGGGGACAACATGGAGTAAAGGGAGCAGGATCTGCCCTGCTCCTTCCAACTGCTTGTGGGTTACTCAGGAACTACAGGAGGGAGTAAATAATTTGCCAGCAAAGTGTTGTCTCTTTTCAATGACCACAAGAGCTTTGAAGATGGATTTGTCAGTCGTGGGAGCAGCATCCTGCTCTCCTGCCACGGAGCTGGGAGGGAAGTTTATTGCCTGGGCAGCTTCTGCCTTTGGGAGAGGGTCAAGAAGCATCACTTGGCCTCTCCTCCTCCCAGTTCCCATTTTAGTAAACCTCCTTTTCTTCCTCTAAAGGTCATTTTCCTGAGCAAGATAATTTATGAGCGGAAGAGGGTTTGCTCAAGGAGAGCTCCACCAACTCACATCCACATCTTCCCACTGTAATTTATGATTTGCCCTAATTAGCTCTTATAAACGTGGGGAATCTCCAAGTGCAATCTCTGCTTTGCACAGTTCACACTCTCTTTGCAGGCTGTGTCCTGCTTATCAGAGGCATTTTTTTTTTTGCTGTTGTTCAATAATAAAATTGCCACACACTGTTAATCACAACCTGCAAACATCTAATAAAACAACCCTTGGAAGTGCATATGTAAAACCAGCTCTTCAGTAGCCCCATTAGGCTCGGCTCTTTCTGCTTTGAAAGCTGCATGACCTCTCTTTTCAATCAATTCCCAGTTATTAACCATGAAGAATAGCATTGGGAACTACATTTGCAAATTGAATGTGGTGGTGTATAATGAACTCACACTCCTTAAAACATTCCAGTGGAGGGGAATGCATCCAGCTAACAGTTTTAAATTCCTATTGCCCCCGCCCCCATCGGTGCTATATTCTGATATAATTCACATAATTCCAAAGAACTCAAAGGAATAAAACTTCCTGAGCAGAGTTTAAGGGGATGGTGCCTGTAAGGACTTTCCATGATCTGTTTATTCGGATCCCTGCGAGCTAAGCCCTTGAGAAGATTAGCTACTCAGCTCCAAACCAGCGCAGTTTAGAGCCGATCTTTAGTTATTAAAACGCTCCGACCTCGAACTTGGCTTTGTACAGCTATTTATTAAAACTAAGGGATCAATGCCCTGGGGGCGAGCGGGGTTTGCAGGGGGCTGGGGGGAGCCCCGCAGACCTCCGGGGTGTGTGTGGGGGGGCATCTCCCTTTTTGGGGGTGTATCTCCCTTTCTGGGAGGGCATCCTCCCCAGCTGGGGGTGTATCTCCCGCTTTTGGGGTGTATCTCCTTTTGAGGGTCCCCGGCCGCGGGGAGCGGAGCCGCGCATCCCTCACCCCAGGGAGGGGACAGATGCGGTCCCCCCCCCTCCGCAAAGTCCTTTCCACCTCCCGGGGGTGCTGGTGGTGGTGGTAGGGGGGTCCCCACCTCCTTCTTCCACTCGTGGGTGACCTGCCCTCCCCACGCACCGCCCGGAGCCCGAACAAAGGCCGGGGAGGGGCGATGCCGGAGCCCCCCCGCCCCGCCCGCCCCGCGGGGCTGCCCCGCTGCCTCCCGGCCCGCCCGCCCCCGCCGCCCCCGCCTCTCCCCTCCCTCTCCCTCCCCTCCGCTCTCGGCCTCCTCCCCCGGTAAATCCGAAGTTTCCTGTTCAGCGCGGGCGAAGCTTTGCGGAGCTCCCGCTCGCTCCTTGGGATTTACCGTCGGGAGAGGCTCCGCGAGGCTCGGGAAGGGCTCCCGCCGCCACACCTCTCTCCTCCTCCTCCTCCATCCCTCCTCGCCAGCCTTCCTCCATCCTCCATCCCTGCGGGCGGGCGCCCGCACGCCGAGCCCGGCTCCCCCCTCTCCCCCGCTGGATTTTGGGGGCTGCCGTGCCGGGGGGGGGTAAGCCTCCGCCGTCTCCCGGAGCCCCGATTGCCGCCTGGTCCCATGTGAGCTGGGAAGGCACGGCTATGCTCCTGGGAACACCGCCGCTCCGCGAACTAAGGTAGGACACACACCCCCCAACCCCACAAGCAATTTTCCATCCCCCAGAATACAAAGGGAGAAGCCGGGAGGGGGTACCTGGGGCGGCGGAGCTTCTCCGGGGGAGCCCCAGCTCGCCGGGGGGCGGAGCGGCCGCGCCCGGGCGGAGGCTCCGACCTCCCCCCCCCCGCCTTTGTTGTGGCTGCAGCGCCGGGACCCGGCGGGAGCTTCCCGGCGCCGGGGGGGGCCGCAGCCCCTGACCCCCTGCCTTGCCCCGCAGGTCCTGGCCGCGACCATGAGTGATGGCGAGAGCCGAGAGCCGCCGCGCCCGGCCGGGGAGGTGCGGGTGCCCATCCCGCGCCGCCGCCGCGCCGCCCCGCCGAGAGCCGCCGAGGATGCCGGCACCGGCTCCGGCTCCGGCTCCAGCCCCGCCGGCTCCCCCGGCCGCGACCCGCCGCCCGACCTGGCCTCCGAGGAGGAGGAGCAGGTGCCTTACCCGGCGCTGGCACCCACCGCCTTCTTCTGCCTCAAGCAAACCACCCGCCCGCGCAGCTGGTGCCTCAGGCTGGTCTGTAATCCATATCCTTTCCCGAGGGACACCGCGCCCCCCGGGATGTCCCCCCGTGCCCGGAGCATCCCGTCAGGGCTCCGCATCCCGCGGGCTCCCCGCTCCCAGCAGCGCATGGGGATGGCACGAAGCCACCGCGGTCCCCTGAGCGTCCCCAGCGCGTCCCCGCTCTGGGCGTCCCCCTCGGGAAGGGGGACGGGGGGTTTTGTGGGAGCGGGACATGCAGGGAGTGTGTTTCCCCCGGGTTCACCCCTCTGGGCTCCTTTTGGTGGGGGACACACACACGCCAAGGTCCCGTTTGCTGCACCAGCATCGCCCGCCTGTCCGGGACGGGCGGCAGGACGAGGTGCCCGACCTTGGAGGGTGCTGAGCTGCAGCCCCTGAGCACCCACAGAGGGGAGAACCCCTCAGCTCCCCTCCTGTCTCTCTGGGGTGGGAAGGAGTGAAGTTTAAAAGACAACCTCGTATTTATTTTAGCCGTGGTGGGGAATCTCAGCCAGGCGCTGACCCTCCTGTGTTTATATAAGAGCCGGGAGTGCATGTGCACTTTCCCGGAGGGGAGAAATGGAGCGGGTTTGGAGTTGCTTTGGGAAAAGCACATGCCTTTGCTCCCCAAAACTCCTCTTTTGCTTTTGTTCTTCTGCAACTTGCAGGCAGGGAAGGAAGAGAACAATCTCTCCCCATCCCCTGTGTCCTTTACTGAGTTTATTAATGTGAAATAGTAGACAGCAGGGTGTTCCTCTCGACTGTGACAGCCAGAAAATTGAATTTTACCCGAAATGCTTGTGTGCAAGTGAGAGTTGTCAGTCTGTCGTGATAATCTTCCCAGAGTGAGCTTTTAGCTGTGCTTGGAGCGCTGGCATTGTGTGGATAATTAATGCTTTTCCCTCCCCCCCCCAATACCTGCCTGCAGTTTGCTGCCTCTATCCTGCTGCTATTAAACCCATTATTTATTAATATGGTTATTATTGATCTCACTTCAGTTAACCAGAGAAACCCCTGAGCCTCCCAGATCCCCGTTTTCCTCAGCAACAACGCCGGGTCCAGCCTTGTTGGTTGTAGGAATTGCTCAGTCCTCCCCAGAACGCTGCCTTGGGCTGTTAGTAGGAGAAAGAATTGGAGAGGGAAAACCCCACAATTTTTATGGCCTTGTTTGCTCGAGGTTTGCCCCAAGTGTTGAGTTTTGCAGGTAGTTCTGCTTTACACCCTTACCAGGGGGCAACGGGGCTCCTCTGCACGTGCAGGTGGGAGGGAGAAGTAAACAAGGAATTGAGCTTCAAGCAGTGCTTAACCATGGAAGTGTTAAACAGAATGATAGTTCCATAATAAAAAAGTCATAGTCTTGGCCCTGGAAGGGCTTGGAGAGGGCACTGTGTTCCTGTCACAGCTGAGAGTGAGGCAGGGCAGATTTCTCCCCTTAAATCAGGTGATGGTGTTTTAAAACTTCGGGAAGGAGCAGGAGGGAGAAGCCTTCTCTTCTTTTGGCTTTGAGGGGTCTCTCCCCACACGGTACTCAGGGTTTGGCCTCCCCAAAATCAGTACCACCAACAGCAGGAGAAAACCACAGCAGTGTCAGCTCGGAGGGAGGGTTCAGGTTTGCTCCTGCTGCCGGAGGGTGAGGCTGGGCTTTGATTTCCCCCCTCAGAATTCACAGGAGAGCGAGTTCTTTGCCAAACCTTACCCATCTGACACGATATCAGATGGAGATGGTGATGGTAATTGTACTAACTGTCTCCTAATTTCCATACCATCATATCTATTTGCGTATAGAGGTGCAGATATAACTGGTGGCAGGAGGTCTGCATGTGGATCATAATTTTATCTAATTTACAAATTTTCTCTCTTGTGGTCCCTTCCTTCCTTAGTACCATGATGATTTCCTTTTCTCCCTTTAAAAAGTTTTTTATTGATAAAGAGACAAAAATGTTGTCAGTGCAGTGGCAGAGAAAACCCGACATCTGTTCCATTTGGCTTCTCCTTTTAATTTCCCTTAAAGATGCTCAATTTTTGCTGTCTCCCATTACTTCTGCTGGGGTTTTTTGTGGTTAATAACCCTCCCCAAGCCCTGGGTTGTGCTGTTGGTGCTGTCAGAGCCGGAGTGTTTCGGGTGTAGCAGAGCAAAGCTCGTGATGTCTCACAGCCACAGGGACGAGCTCCTTGCTGGGATCTCTTCCCCTTCTCCCAGTCTCCATGAGAAAATCCATTGGAGGCAACTTTTAAGTTTCTTGGTGAGAGATGGCTGTGATTTTTTGGAGCCCCCTGGAAGGGAGGAGTTGTGTGTCTGGCTCAGCAGCCAGAGGTCGGGAGCTGGGGGACAAAGTGCCACCACCACGGGGTTGGGACACTTGGAAAGCAGCTGCATGGGGAGACTGGAGGAGGAGATCAGTGTGCTGAGGGCTGAGATTGCCCAGGTGCTTGTCCCAGGGGGAAGAGTAACTTAAAAGATGACAAAAGAAGGTGGTTTCTGGCCGGGTGTGTGGCTTTGGTGACTCTTCCTGCCCACGCAGAAGCACAAATCCATAAACCACCAGAACGAGCTTTAGGTTTGCTAAAAGATCTCCCTCTGTTACAGAAGGAAGGGGTGTGACTGTGAGGGCTCCTAAAATCTCAGTCTGAGGAGCTTCTTCGAGGTATTCTCTCACCTGGGGTGCATTAAGTCCTTCTTAAAATCAGGTGCCTTTGATGAGGCTTTTTTTTTTTTCCAAGGGATTTGTCCTTTACTCTCCTTGGGGTTTATTTTGTGGGGAGAGAGAAGGTCTTGTCCCATGTACCCCTTCTCCCTGTGCTCACTGAGTGTTTCCTGGGGTGGGAGTGCACTTCCATGTGTTTCCCTGTGATGTTTCAGCTCCCAGGTGTCCCATCCTTTGCATTTGGGATCCAGTTCCTGATGGGTTTGAGGCTGGTCCCGTGGGATGCTCCTGGCAGGGGCAGGAGCTGCATCCCACTGTGCCACGGGGTCTGTACCACGGACCTGGGCACATCAGCACCCAAAAACCCAAATACCACTGTGGGCTGGGAAGTGACACTGAGGGCACCTCATGGTGGGGGGCTCCCAGCAACCCTTTGTCCATCCAGATCCCCCGAGTGCTGCCCAACCACTCCAAATATTTTTGGGAAGCAGAGGCAGCCCAGACCTGTGGCCTGGAGCAGGTGGAAACCCTGCGTGGCTGGGCCAAAAGCGTGGTTTGCCTCTGTGGCTTCAGCAGGAGGGGGGGTTATACTGCCAAGGCTTAGGAATGGCTAAAAAAAGCCCCTGCCTGGTTCCCGGGGGGACAGGTGTGGGGGGATCAGCTTACGGAGCCGGGAATCCGCGGAGCCGGAGGCACGCGGGCGCATCCCGGGAAAAAACGGGGGGTGGGCAGAGGCAGGAGATGCACTGTTGTGTTTTTAATAGCTGGGCTGCTCTGGGAATGTTAAGAACAACCTGGGGGAAAAAAAAAAAATATCCTGTCCCCCTCGCCCTCCCATTTGTGTGGTTTTGTGTTAATAAACCTGACCAGGTTCCGAATTCTCAAAGGCAAAGGTGTGGCAGGGGCTGGTTCTCAGGTGTGGGAGCAATAATCAGAGTCAGTCAGAGGAGCAGGAGGTGCTGGGCCAGGCTCTGGGGCTGCTGTCAGGGTTGACTTTAGTCGAGCTGTTGCTGTGCAGTGTCATTCCCCAGCCTTGCTGAGTGATGGTTCCAGCACAGGAGTCTCCTCCCGAGCTCCAGGGTTACCTCCAAACCCACCTCCGACCACAAAGTCACTTGTACCTCCCAGTTCCCAGCAAATCCACAGCCCAAATATACAAATATAGTTGTTGTGATACAATGGTTGAAACTGAATTTTCGCCGTCAAGTTGTGTTTTCCCTCTGTTTTACTGATGTACTTTTAATTTGCCTTTTTTTTTTTTTTAAAGCACTTATAATTGGAAGCAAACTTACTTATTTCTTCAGGCCTGGATCTCCTACGTGGGTTTATTTATAGAGGCCTGTGGGTGGGAGTTTGTGTACTCGGCGTGCACGTTGGGTGGTTAGAGCAGGATTTGGGGGTTTGCCACCCCCAAGGTCCTTTCCTGGCTCTTCCCAAAGCTCTGTTACCTCGTGGCTCTACAGATACCTGTGTCAGATGGGGCTTCCTTTAATATCTTATTTTGCTGCTGCTTTGATCAATGAAGTGTTGACTCACTTGTGGTCAGTCCCTCGATGGGGAGGGTTTGGCAGCATCTCCTGGACTTTGCTGGTTCACGGGCCAGCTTGTGTTCCCTTTGTGTCCATCTCGTTGCTCCAAAGGGTTTTACTCTCCAACTGATTGGAGAAAGGGGCTGGAACAGGGATGTCAGGCTCAGCACCAGCAGAACCTGCTGCCCATCCCAGCACGGGGCGTTCGGCTCTGCAGCGCGGCTCTGCCACGGCTCCAGCAACTTTGCTGCTTATTTAGTGATTCATAAAAACACTCCGTGATTCATTAGGGGTTGGATTCTGTGTGCCTTAGTCAGAAGAAACCCTCTGCTGGTTTATGCTCTCCAGAGGCTCCTGAGCATCCCGGTGCCAGCTGATTTCTGGGGGGTTGGCTCTGCTCTCCTGGCTGGGGGGGGAGAGTCTCTGCTTGCTTCACATCTGGGGTTGAATTTTTTAATTTCTCTCTCCCTGAAGTGCTTCTACCTGCTGGTTGCCCTTACAAGCCCTTCAGGACAGACCTGAGATCCAGAGTGACGTGTGTGAATTCCAGCATTCCTCAATATAAGTGTCTGTACGCTCGGATGCTGAAAAAAAGGCATTTTGTGCAAAACGGTTTATTTGCTCTGCTTTTTGACAGCCTGGTCTTCACTTTGTCATCCTGTTCTTCATCCTGGGCTGAGCTGTTCGCTTGGCACTGTTATAAATTGTTCTCTGACACGAGGTTTGCAGTTCTCCTCGTTGCACAAGTGCTGTGCTCTGGCTCGTGGGAGTGTGTAGCACTTTGGGATTTTTGGGGGGTTGGACACGAGGTGTGGGTGGAAGTGACCGTGTGTGAGAGCTCCCAGCAGTTGGACCACCTTCGTTTGCTTGCTCTATAATAAGATTTGAGCAGCTTTCTCAAGAAAGCTTTGCTTTCAATCTGCTCTTACTTCTCCTGTCTCCTGACAAGTGCAAGGGGAGGGTTTGACCCCGTCGTCGTTTGTCATCTCCCAGTATAAATATCACAGCTAAAATATTTAGTGGGCTGTGGAAAAACCCGGGGGGGGGGGGGAATAAATATGTGTTCCTGGCCTCAGCATCCTCCCTGGATGCTCCTGGGAGCTGCTGAGCATCCAGGATGCCCACTGGATCCGGGAGAGGCACGGGTGCTGCACATCCAACGGCGTCGCCCGCGGGGTGACGAGCAATTGGGAAACTGAGGGAAGAAAAGCCTTGGAAATTGTAACTCCTCTAAAAATACGTTGGTTTAGCTCCTGTTTTGGTGCTCTGTGTTGGCTCAGTACATTTCAGCAACAGTTTAGTCCCAAGTTTTGTCTTTGAGAGCTTTTTGGGCTTGTCGTGGTCCTCCAAACCATCGTCCCCGACCTCTGATTGCATCCCGAATTCCTTCAGTGCTGCTCATCCCTTGCACCTCTGGGAAATGCCTTTATTCCTGTTTTCTTGGCAAACTCTGGAATATGTCCCAGGGCTGGGAATCCCTTCTGGAGTCTGGGATATTTGGGCAAACCCTGGCAGTGTGGGCAGGGGGTGGATGCTCCGAGCGAGGTGTTGAACTCTCCGCACATTCAAACAGTTGGTTTAAAATTAATGTCTAAAAATTATTTTGGAGCCAAAAAAAAGGGTTAGAAAGCTATTCCCAAGCGGATGAGGTTTTGCCAGAGCTCTTTGGTAACACCTGGATGTGCTCAGGAGTGAGAGTGCAGGGAAACCAGGAAAAAATAGGATGGGATGTCCAGGAATGGAAATGTGAAATTATCTGATGAAATAACCAAAAAAAAACAAACTCCACTGAGCAAAGTGTGCACAAAGGAAATCAGAGAGATAAATAATGAAAATAAATTTATATTGTTGGCTTTAATGAAATATAATATTAAATAAGTAAATCATATTTAAAACCTCCCCCAATCCCAGTCCTGATCTCTCCCTTACCCCGAGGAGACTGACTGTGTATCCCCTGCCCTTCTCCAGGGGGTCTGAATTCCAAGCTGAGAGTGCAGCTTGTGAAGTTTTAGGGATTTATCTCCCTGTTGTACCGTTCAGGATTCCAGCAGGTATCTCTGAACAGGTTTAATTTGCAAATGCACTCAGAAAAATCCTGCCTCCCTCAGCCTTTAACCTGATTAGTGCTTTTATTGCTGCAAAAGCCAATGGATTCTAAAGTTATCAGTCTCTGGATCCACATCCAAATTTACTCTGTGCACAGTTTCACTGAAAATAGCAATTAAAATTATTTTGGGATATTTTTGTGTGTACTTCTCCTTTCCTGCTGATTTATTTTAAATTGTTCTGTGCTGGAGATTCCCCTCCAGTGCAAACTGAGAGGCACCAACTTGTTGCATCAGATTTTACTACAGATTCCTCATAATCTCTTTGAAATATCTACAGTTTACTTATTTATTTTCAGACCGTAATTTATAACCCCTCAGAACAGTTCATTTGCCACTTTCCATGGCATTTACAGACTCATCCCAGAGCCCACTTTGTTTTCCCAGTTGCCTTCGGTTCTCTCACCTCAGATCTGGTCAAAGCAATAAATACAGTTTCAATTTGCAGTTTGTTTGCAGGTTTGGGTTATGGATTGAGTCCATATGTATTTTTTATGGATTGAGTCCATATGTATTTTTTATGGATTGAGTCCATATGTATTTTTTTTTTCCCAGCGTGTCAAGGTGGCAAATCCCTTAGAAACATAAACCAGTGCATCACAGGGGTTGCACTGTGCTGATTTATGGCACAGGTTGGAGCCTATAGCTCATCCCCAGGGATGAATCTGAGGACTGTAACCCCAAATTGGTGTAGATATTTTTCTGAATTTTCATAGAACTCTGTCTGAGATGATTTGCTGAAATTTTTGAATGAGGAAGTGGGGTTAGATTTATTCTAAATGAGTTTAAGCTCAGCTTGCCCTTGGCTTGGTTACCTGGTGTTTTGGGGCTGGGGCTGGATCCCTCGGAAGCGAAATCTTGGCTTTCTCTTCCGTGCTCCGAGTGACGTGTTTGGAGTAACTCCATTAGAGCCTCTGGGATCGCTTTCATTTACAGTCAATGAACTCTGAATCATGTTTTTCTCCCCGTGTTTGTGTGGTTTTTGTTTTGGTTTTCAATTGCTTCGGCAGACAAGACGCTGAGCTGAGCTGCCTACTCACTGCCATTAGTTTTCCTCTGGATTATTATACTTCCAGCTCGTGCTCTGGCACGTCCTTAGGCTGCTGGAAATCAGGGAAGAGCCCCAGGGGTGCAAAGGCAAAGCCACACAGGTGTGTTTTTACCTTTACCACGCTGAATCCCACCTGGTTGGGTGTCCAGCCTGTGCCTCGGCCACCGAGGATAAAACCTCTCGCAAGAAAATATGTTCCTGCTCTTTACACAGATGTTTGAAGAGAACTTGAGCTCAGCTTTTGCCCTTAATTCTTAAGGTAGCAGCTGGTGCTTGTGTCCAATCCCTTAATCCAGCTGCCCAAGCAACCTTGTGACTTTAAATACACTTTTAAGTGAATATTAACTGCCCGGGATAGGAGGGGAGTTATTCCGTGATCTCCCCTAATAGTTAATTCCAAGATAACTTGGCCCAACTTCAAATCATCAGGGGCAGCACTGTATTTCTGAAGCAGCAATTAGGAGTCATCAGCCTGCATAGAGACAAATTGGAAGTGAATTAGAGGCTGATGAGCTCCGGGCAGGGCTTCCAGGGCTCTTCCCAACCTCCCGCCGCGGGGAAGGATCGGAGCGGTCGCGCCGGAGCTTCCGAGGGCAGGGCAGGGGAGCTTTGACAAGATGCAGCTGTAAGAGACAATTTTCCTCTTTCTTTCCCTTAGTCCAAATCTGCTCTGAGCGCTGTACCAGGCAGGCTGGGTTGGCAGTGGATTAACTGAGCAGCTCCCAGAGCTAATTCTGCCCGTTCCAATGGACAGATGGAAATTGTGTGTTCTCACAATGCTCCCAGTATTTTGCCATTTTGCTCCAAATCAGGGCCTCCAGAAGCCATCCCTGGATGACTTTCTGTGTGCACAACTATTCAGAGGGTGAACCCAAGCCATGTGGCTGCTCCTGGCCCCTTCCCTCCATCCTTGCGGTGCAGAGCGGGAGGATTTGCCTGGATATCAAATATCCTGGGAGATTTTGCTGCAGAAAGTTAAACCAGAAGTTGCAGCACGGGGTGTTTGGGACATCTGTCAAGTTCCAGAAGGCTGGAGACTCCCATCAGCTGGGATGGTGGATGAGTGTTGGGAACTGGGATGTTCTGGGGGGGAGCATCCCTCGGGATCCGCGCGGAGCTTGTCGTACCCGAACTCTTGGATCCCCCTTGCTCTCTCCTTCCCACTCTGCTGTCTGTTTTGATTTTTCCTGTTGTCCCATGAATCCCTCGGAGGGTTGTGATGAGAACACAGGTATTTGCATCGAGGTCTCGGAGGAGCTGCAGCCCAGGCAGCTGCTTGACGTGGAGAGGGAGGGAAAGGAGGAGCTGACACCTCCTTCCTTGGGGATGACAGAGAGAGGGAAGGATGAAGAGCTCCCTGGAGACAAAGCAAAACGGGGGGTTGGGTACCACAGACTGAAGTTCTTTGGGCACAGCCGATGGGGAAGCAGAGGAACAGAAAGGCAACGTTTGTGTGGGCATAGTTAATATGTGGCTTTAGGTCTTAGAATCACAGAGAGGGTTTGCTTTGGAGGGACCTTAAAGATCATCTTGTTCCAGCTCCTTGCCATGGGCAGGGACACCTTCCACTAGCACAGGTTGCTCCAAGCCCTGTCCAACCTGGCCTTGGACACTTCCAGGGATCCAGGGGCAGCCACAGCTTCTCTGGGCAACCTGAGCCAGGGCCTCCCCACCTTCACAGGGAACAATTCCTTCCCAATATCCCATCTAACCCTGCCCTCTGTTATTGGGAAGCCATTCCCTCTTGTCCTGCCACTCCAGGCCCTTGTAAATAGTCCCTCTCCCTCTTCCTCGGCTCCCTTCGGGTCCTGGAAGGCCACAATCAGGTCACCTGACACCTTCTCTCTTCCTTCAGCTTTGGGGTGACCTAACTGTGCCCTTCCAGGGTGAATGTGCTGCTGTTTCCAGCAGAAAGGGCTCCACTGGCTTTGCAAAGGAATGAAACCCTTTCTGGAGGAGGTTGGCAAGAAATGAATTCCTTGGATGGGTCAGTCCATAGGATGCTGCCAGAGCTGGAGATGGAAGTCCTGGGGTGAAATGAGGAATCCCTGAGGTCTTTGTCCTTGCTTTTGGGTTTCCCCTGGGGAGGTGTGTAGGGAAGCAGCACTTTGGGTTTGGGAATGAAACCAAGACTATTCTTCAGCCACGTGTTCCAGGTCAGGGAACCTCAGTGATGAGTCCAGGGGCAGGATTTCTCCCTAAACACACCAAAAATCCCCAACCTCTCATTCCCAGGCCCTTTTGGAGGTGTGTTTGTGCACAGTTTGTAGGGGTGTGATGCACTCTGGGATTTTGTTGGTAAATCTCAGCTCCTTTGGCTCTGAGGGGCCGAGGCAGCTCCGAGTGATCCAAACATTCTGGTTTATTGAATTCTGTAGCCTGGAGGATTGAACAGTGCAGAGCAGCTCTTGAGGAGGGGGAGGAAAAAATAAAATAGCACCTATTTCTCCTGAATCTTTTATTTTCTAGGCTGAAATTTAACATACTTGAGCTTCTGGGCACAGGCAGACAAGTGGGAGAGGTGACAGTGAGGGGAAGCAAACTTTAAGAAAGCTGCTGTTTTATTGAACAGACTCCTTGATCCTGATCTTGAGCTGGTAATTTGGGATTTAAAAAGGGGAGCTCTGGAAGTTGGAGGTCATTCCATCACTGAGGATTTGTAGAGGGATTTCACAGCTGCCCAGATTTTTTCCCACATTGAAGGCTCAGTCTTGTTTTCCTGACCCTGCTTCAGTGTTTGTCCCATGTACAAGTCCTACTCCAGTGGCTCCATTCCCAACCTGCAGCCTCCTGACCCCCCCCTTAGGATGAACCAAAATCTTTTATCCCATTTCCAGAGCTGGGTGTAGTGACTGGAAAAAAAACCTGCTCAGCCCAAGCAAGATTGAGGGTTGTCTTAAGGCCACATTGACTCTAATTTCACTTTTTTTAAAGTTTTTCCTTAAAAGAAAACTTGTCTCTCACTGAAATTTCCTGGGCCCTGCTGAGTCACTGCTGGTTCCTCTGTGGCTCTGAGGTTTTGATGAGCACCCACCAGGCTTTCCTGGGAGTGTTCATTGAGGGCTGGAGCTCGAGGAGCTGCTTCCCACGTGCTGGAACGATCAACCACGGAGCCCCTTTGCATCAGGGCAGCACTTGGCTGAGCCCAGAGCTGCTCCAGGTGTCAGAGAGCTGGAAGTGAGAGGGAATCTGGGCTGGGAATGCTTCGGAGAGAGAGTGAGTTGGAGGCTTCTTGGAGGAGGTGAGAGAGGAGCAAGGGGGTGATTTGGAAAGGGTTGTGCAGTGGTGGAGGTGGGGGAAAACCCTGTGACACAGGAGCCTGTAATTCCTCTTGGGGAGCATCTTCAAAATAGTTCATATCCACCTGAGCAGAACCTGATCTGAGAAATGGGTACCAGAGGTCAGGATGAATTTATGAAGCCGTGTTGTCAGTGCTGCACAAATGCTCCCAAAGAACCTCTGTTGGCTTGAGGGAGGACAGGCAGAGCTCATGGGTGAGGAGAGGGGAATAACTTCAGCTCAGTGGCTGTGACATGGACACCAGCAGTCCCAGCTTCTGCTGTTTTACTTACCTAATCCTGGGTTTTGCCCATGGTCTCCGTGGCCACTTCCACTACGGATAGGCTGTTGTTCCCTGTTGTGCTTGTGCATTCCCCTGGGCCTCCTGTGACCCAGCAGGGCTGTTCATTCCAGGAAGGGCTGTGAAGTTTGCCTTTAAGTCAGACAAGAGGGATCAGCTGGGCAAGATCAATCCCCTGCCTGCTCTGCATCACTTTGTCCTCATGAGCTGCCAGTTGAGCTCTAAATGTCTGAAAGCACATCCTGCTCCCCGGGATGAGTTGGTGTCACAGCAGCATCACCTGAAGGATGGATTTAAGCCACCAGCTCCTCACAAGAAAGAGGAGCTACGTGTGAGGTGGTGTGTCTTGGCAGGCTGTGATCCTTCATAGGCTGGAGAGAAATTCAGGAGGATAAAACATCCTCAGCTCTGAGTCAGCCCTGCAGTTTAATGTCAGCCCTAATACTGGTTCTGGGAGCTGGGGCTGGAGGAGTGCTCAGGTGAGATGGAGCTGTTTGCTCCTCAGCCTGGTGGGCTGTGACCTGTCTCTGACCCGTGTGTGACCCGTCTGACCCTGATGCTCCATCAGGGTGAGGAGGGTGGGGCCGTGTGGGGATCCCAGACTCCTTCTACAGCTCCTGTTGGGGCAGAGCCAAGTGCAGGCAAGGCAGGAGTGCCCCCCTGGAGGCATCAGCACTGCTGGAGTCCCAGCATGTCAGGGGGCACTTAAGGACTGAGTTTAAGCTGGGCCTTAACCCCACATTTCCCGGCTTTGCCTGATGGAAGCCAGACCTGTGCCTGGTTTGAGCAGGGCTTTGGGGCAGTGATGGATTGCAGGGTGAGCTTTACCACCCTTCATCTGCTTCCTCTGCTCCTCTGGCCCCGGGTGTGCAGTTCAGTCAGAGTTTATTATAAATAACTCCAGATAGCAAAGGAAACATCCCGGGCTCGTGGTATTTTTTTTTTTTCCTTGGCAGTTGCAGAGCGAGGCAAAGGAGGGGGTTTAATGTAACATTTCCAGCCCAGATCTGTACAAAGAGTGACTTGTGTTTAGAGAATTGGGCCTTTAACAGTGTCTTACCAAAACAGCTGGGACGCTCCGGTGGGATGCTGGGCTTCCTTGGAGCATTCCCCAGACACTGCACTTCCACCTCGGACTGTCTGCTGCTGTCTGAGACAGAACTGAGCCTGTTGTTCTCTTCTCGCTTCGCCTCCTCCGAGCTCCTTCCCAGAGCCCTCAGAATTCCCTCCTCACCACGTCCTCCTGCGTGTCCTTGGCAGGGGAGCCGAGGTCACGGTGCAGCAGAGCTCGTCCTGCACGCTGGGATGGAGCCTCAGCACAGCAGAGTGGCAGGAGTTTGGGAGCAGGCAGTGCTGAACGACCCTTGGAAAGGGGGCTTGGAATTTTTTTTTTCCCCCTGCAGCAGAACTCGTGGACACCTCACTCCAAAGGAATCGCTCCTGGGGTCACCCCGGGCTTCCCATCCTCGGGCTGTGGAGCAGGGAGGGAGACACATCCTCCCCCAGGGAAGGCAGCGCTCAAGGAATGCGCTTGGCCCCGGCAGCCTGTCCTGCTCCAGTCTCCCTTTGGATGCTGTCCAGCTTTTCTGCAACTTCCAACGGCTCCTGGAGCGATCCGGTGCCAAACAACCGCCACCCGCCTGCCGCAGGGAGGGCACCAGACAGCCACGGGATGCTGTCTGCCTTGGAATGCCTGGACCAGCATCCCTAAAAAGGCTCCCGGCCCTGGTGTGTGCCACGGGGCTGCCAAGAGGGACGGGATCAATCGGACTCCGCGTGTTGTTTTCCCTGGAACGCCGCGACGCGCTGCCCTTCCCGCGGGCTGGGGAGCCAAGAGCCTTCCAAAAGCTTCAGTTCCTCATTCAGAGCCTGTCTGAGCTTCCACCCTGAAGAGATTCAGTCTGGCCGTTGGAAAGAAAGCTGAGGAAAAAACTTCCCGTGGAAGTTCTTGTTCTCTCCAGCCCATGAATATGAACGGGAATCGGGCAGGCTGGATCCAGGGGCAGCTGTGCAGGTCTCAGCCTTTCTGGAGGGAATCACTTGGGCCTGAAGAAAGCTCCACATTTATCAGAATATTTCTGGAATGATCCTTGATCCTGTGCCTATTTGAGAAAAGTATGATCGGTTCCTGTTTTTTCCAGATGCTCTTTGCAGAGGGCCGGAGGAACTTTGGGATAATGTCAGCATTGACTAAATTCACTGTGAGGTCCCAGGGCTGTGGGCAGGGTCTGGTTTGCCTTTCTGGTGGGTGGAAGTGCTTTATCCCAGTTCACAAACTCATGGCTGCAGCTCCCAGGGCAGACCCAGCAGCTCCTACCAGCCTTTGGAATGTGGATAATGGATGACTCTCCTGATCTGCCACTGTTGGACATAAATCCTTTGGGTCTTAGGAGGCAGCCCCTTGAGTATCCCAGTTTCCTAGCAATGCTTCCTGGGATCAGGGAGATGTGTGTTCACTGGGGATCTGAGCACTGCTCAAATTCCTGGATAGTGCTGAGCCCGGAGAACCTCTTTTGGCTGGAAAAACACCCTGCTCTTGGTGTTTTTTCATGTGTGCCTGGTGACCCCCTGCTCCAGGGACAGGTCTCAGGAGCCAGGTGGCCACGAGATACCAAACCTTGGCTGCTGGAGCTCCAGGGGAAGGTTCCGACCACGGATGGGGAGTAGGGAGCAAATCAGGATCTGAAGTGAGATGTGGGTGGACACCCAGTTCCCTGGCTGGGGAAGGGTGGGATCTCAGCTGGCTTTCCCTGCTGACATCCTTCAAACTGGAGCAGGCTGGGAAAGGAGGGATTTTTTTTTTATCCCTTTTTTTCCTAGAAGTCTCTGAATTCTGAGCATGAAGAGCTTTGAGGGCTCAGTTGTCCTCCAGCTGAAGGTTTCAGGTGTGCTGATGAGAGGATTCCACATTCAGAAACAAACCCATGGGGACCTGACTCTGCTCCCATGATCTTCCTTTTCCACCTCCTCTGACATGAATGGCTGCTGATCTTCCTGATCTGGAGCAGAACCTCCCCCTGGAGATATTTGTGGACATCAGTGAGGTTGGAGTGTGGTCAGGATCTGGTACAGTTTGGATGCCTCTGGTGCCATTACTTGGAAAAATGATATTTAACAATTTCTAGCAGGAATCTGGTGCTTCTTTGGTAAAGTCTGGAAGTTTAATTCATTTTTATTTATTGTATTGACCTTTGGATCAAGAGATCCCCACTGGTTGTTGAATACAGGGAAGGTTATTGCTTTACTTTCCCTTGTTTCTGTGTTCTTTTTCTCTGTGTATTTACCCTGCCAAGGACAGGAGGTGGATAAACCTTTGGGCTGACCCAGTTGCATTCCTTTAGTGGAACCAGTTGGGGAGGTATGGACATAATTTTGGGTGTTATCTTGTTCCCTGTGCCTTAAATGCCTGGCTGGGCTCCCCTGCTTGGATGCCCCAAAGGAAGGAAATTGTAAAGGATCCAAAGTCTGCTGTGATCCCACCAGGACAGGGAGGTGGAAGCATCCAGCCAGCTCTTGGCTCCTGCTGCTCCACTTGTGTCTCAAAACTCCCATTTATCCTTTTGTCTGAATTAAGGGGGAAAAAAAAAACAACATATATACACTTGTATGTTCCTCAGTTGAAGCGTGAAGAGAAAATTCCTGTTTGGGATTATTTTGAGGCTCTGAAAAGATTCCTGAGGCCGTTTCTCCCCTGATTTATGACAACACCCAGAGCGTCGCCACGTAAATGACTTTTAAATGGAACGTTTCAGCGGTTTTATAAGAATTCCTCATGTGAGGGGGGAAATAAACAGTTTGTCATTTACCAGCCTGTATTTGATTATCAGATTTGTTACTATAAACATCAGGCAACGCTTCCTTCAGCCCGGGCTGCTGGAGATGTATGACCTGGGAGAGCCATCCCGTTAAATAAAACCCAACCTGACGTGGGAAGTCGGCGTGGGACCGATCAGGCCCCTTCCCTGCTGGCTGCACAGATGCTCCTTGGCCAAAAATGAATGTTTGATGTTGAGGTGAACGTGACTCCAGCTTTTCAGATCTCATTCCAGAAGCAGACAGGGCTGTGGAAGGTGAAGCACGTGGGGTTGGTGTCCTGGGAGAGCATCAGGCTGTGCTGGAGGGATGTGGTGCTTCGTGTCTTTGGTGTTTGAAGAAGTCCAGGGCAGAGCAGTGAGTTAGGAAATAAATGTATTCTCTGTGTGCTGAGGGGTCTCTGTGGGCAGAGCATCCTGGGGGGCACCAATTCCTTTGATGTGCAGGAATGGAAGGACCGTCCTGTGAGTGGAAATATGGGATGGGAATCCAGGGGTCTGTTGGTAAAGGGCTGTAAAATGTGTCTGAGGCCCTTGGGATGAGGCTTAGAGAGTCAAACCTTCACCCAGGTGCCTGGCAGCTCAGGAGCTGCTTCCAGGAGCCATCCTTTTCCCTTGGGATGAAATGCATCCTGCATGGAAAGGAGTTTTCCATAAAACCAGTGATTTGGAGGAACATCTTGGCTGTAAGGACATGAAGAGCTTTCTGGAAGTGGTTGGACTTTGGAGTTGGGCTGGGGAGGTGCAGCCTCAGGTGCCTTCAGCCCCAGGGTGGCAGTTCCTGCTCCCAGCTCTGGGATCAGCGGCAGAGCTGATCCCTGTGGGATAAATCCTCCTGGAAATACAGTGTTTGGGCAGCACCAGGTGAATTGTCACAGGATGGGCACCTCGAGGGGGTGATGAGATGCAGGACAGCCTGGCCTTGGAGAAGGGCAGGAGGTGCCATCCCCCAAAATCCCATCTGAGGGCCACGGCCGGGGCTCCTGCAGCTGGGAATCATGGAAAGCAGGAGGAGCAGGGGCTTGGTGCTGCCACCACCCCTGAGCTGGGTGTTCCATCACCCTGAGCCCTTCCCTTGGTGCCAGTTGCTCACCCTGGGCACCGTCCCTGCCCGGGATGATCCATCCCTGCTGCTCCCACGTGCACAGTACCTGTGCCTCGGCACTGCTCTGCTCAGGGGGATTTCAGTCGGGATTTAAATTGCGTGGGTGGCTTTGCTGAGACTTTGATTCCTCTGTGAGGAGCCAAGGCTGTGTTGGAAAAACAAATCCCTGGCCTTTTGCTTCCCAACCAGCGAAGGGCCGACGTTTTAATAGGAGGGAGGGTTTGGTGGCCAAGTGCCAGCGGGATGAGCTTCTTCCCTGGGGCTCTGCTTGCCAAGATGCCATCCCTGGCTCCAGGAAAGCTTTCCCTGCTTGCTCCAGGCAGTGTTTTTTGTTGTCTCCAACCTGTGGGAGTTAATCCCACGCAGCCACGCGGGGTTTATGAGGAGGGAGATGTTTCCTTGGCCCCAAGGGGGGTTCCTGGCAGTGCCCAGGAGCACCCCTGGGTGTTTGCCCTCTCCCTGCACCCCTGTCACTGCTCCCCTCTCCCAGGGGAGCTATTTAATTGTTATTTCTGGGTTCAGAAAAGGCCCTTTTCTCCCGTTGTGCTGCAAATTAATCTTTTCATGACATCTCACGGTGTGTGTTATTTTCCTAAACAAAAGAGAGGTTGAGAAGTTTTCTTCCCCTTCCTTTTCCATGGGGGAAAAAGCACATTGCTGTGTCTTTTTACCCTGTTTACAACTTGGAGTGTTTAGGGCTGTGCTGAAACTGAGCCCAGGTTTAGGAGGGTGTTTCCTGCATGGTTTGAGCTTGGCTCCTTGGTATTTTGTGGGTATTTTGTGCAGCCTTGCCCTGTGGGCAGAGCATCCTGGGGGGCACCAATTCCTGGGATGTGCAGGAATGGAAGGACTGTGAGTGAAAATGTGGGATGGGAATCCATGGATCTGTTGGTAAAGGAGTGTAAAGTACCTCAGAAGCCCTTGGGATGAGGCCTAGAGAGTAAAACTAGGATATGGGAGGATATAAGGATAAGGGGTGCTGCTCTCCCATGAATTCAGAGCCCCTTGCACTCATCCATAGCACGGGATTATTCCATAATTTAAGAGGACCAACCAAAGCATGATCATCCCAATAATGCCCTCTTTAAGCTCAGCTCATTTCAGCTTGCTTGGGGTGACCCTGTGATGAGGGACTGTGGGGAAAACCCACATCCTGCCACTAAACCCAGGAAAACAGGTTGAAAAATGGGATCTATTCCATGCCTAACGACCAGCTATTATTTCTTTCCCCCACACTTTGAAAAGCAAAGTGTGAAATTTGTGCTGCTGCTCCCAGGATCACTTCCTGGTGTGCCAGCTGTGCCCTGCAGAACGTGCAGCACGTACTCGTGCCCAGAAACCCAATAAAAGTGCTAATTAGCCCCCGAAACAAATGAGAAGATACAATTTTATTCTGCATCGTGCCTTTTCTGCAAACTGTGTCTCCAAACAGGGCTGGAGAGTCAAGTAATGCAGAGCTTAAGTAATAAGCACACTGGGAGAGTGGATTAACAGGAAAGGGATGGATGTTGCTGCAAAGTGGGGAAAATTGGGTTGGGAAGAGCTGAGGGTGCCTGTGTGGGGACCACGTGGAGCTTGGGTTGAGCCTAAGCTCTTCCTTCATGTTTGTGCCTCGTGGTTGAGGAGGGAGGATGAGGATGGAGGGCTCAGGTTGCAGCTGATGGATGAGGGGGTGTCCAGCCAGCTCTGAAATGAAGGAGGGCGATTTGGAGCCAATTTGTTCATCTTTGCTGGCTGAAGACAGAGTAGTTATTGCACTGCTCTCTCTCTCCCCTCTGCTCCCTCTCTGCCTCATTGACTCAGCAGCTTTAAATCTCAGCTGGAAGCACAACTTTATCTCCTTCCCTCCTCCTCGCTCTGCTCCCGTGCCAGCCTTGGAGCTGTGGGGAACCGGGAGCGCTTCCAGGGGGATGCAGGAGGTGGAATGTGGCTGGGCTGCAGCAGGAGGCAGTGCCATGGGCAGGAGGGGCCAGGCCTGTGGCCCTTTCCCCTTTATTCCCTACCTTTGGAGACGAGGCTGCTGCAAACTCCTCCAGCTTTCACGGGGAATCTGGAAGAGCATGTGAGAAAAGTTGGGAAAAATATCCAGGTGTGTGATGGAGTTAATCATGGACACGTAGGAATCAATTTGGGCTCAGAGGGTCTGTGCCTTGCCTTGCTAGAGCTGAGTTCACATTTAGGCCAGGCTGTCTTAGTGTCACAAGGAGAAAGGGGTGAAGCAGGGAGAAAACAGACTAAAAGAGGTGGTTTTAAACCTCAGGGGTGAGAACCACAGCTTGGAGAATCCTCCTGTCCTGGGGAGGATCCCAACGGGATGATGATGGTCTCCTTCCTCCCCTGGCCCTCTTCCCTGTGGCTGGGGGGATCCCTCCCACCCCAAATCCACCACCAGCCTCTTTGGTGGCTGTGGCTGCAGGAACAGGCATTGATTTTTCCTTGGAGTTCCGTGGTTTTGGAGGTGGATGTTGGCCAACCCCAGGAGCTTCACTAAACCCGAGTCTGGTGTGAGCTCTGCACTTCTGGGTATTTATTTTTTATTTTTTTTGTGTGAGCTCTGCACTTCCGGTTATTTATTTTTTATTTTTTTGTGTGAGCTCTGCACTTCTGGTTATTTTATTTTTTTTTTTAAATTGCTGTTTCATCTGCACTTCATCAATGTGTTTGATTTTTTTAGTCCATCACCCTGAATGGTTGGTGGCTGTGAGAAAGCAGAGATGTTTTATTGAACGGGAATGTGGATTCAGGTGGTGTTATCCAAGGACAGAAACAAGGCAAGGCTGGAGGAAATCTCTCTCTCTCTCTCCCTCTCTCTCTTTAGGCCAAGTGATCGATCCATAGGGAAAAAAGATCCAGCTTTTGGATCTTTTGGAGACACATCTTCAGCACAATGTGCAGCCTATGGCCTCAAGTTGTGCCAGGGGAGGTTCAGGTTGGATATTATGGAAAATTTCTTCCTGGAAGGGGCTGTCCAGCCCTGGCACAGCTGCCCAGGGCAGGGGGGGAGTCCCCAGCCCTGGAGGGGTTTGAAAGCCCTGTCTAAGTGGCACTTTGGGACATGGGTCAGTGGTGGGGGAATGGTTGAACTATGACCTCACAGGGCTTTTCCAACCTAAATAATTCCACGATTCCATGAAACTGTGTGGCTGTTCCCATCCCCAAGGCAAACCCAGCCACTGCCCAGCAGTGGGGGCTCTGACAGCCCTGGGCTGGTGTTGAAGAACAGCCCGAGGAAGGGATGGTGTTCCTCAGGAAGGGAGAAGCAGGAGAAGCAGGTTTTCCTGTGGGATTTGCACCTGTCTCAGGATGAGATGGGCCATGAGGCTGAGGAGGACATGGAGGTGACCTTGCAGGAGGCTGCTTTGTGCAGGATTTGCAGACTTGAGGCTTTTTGAAAGCTCTGAGGGAAAGCCAGAGGTTCTAAAAGGGTTTAATCGAGGGCCAGGGAGCACCTTGGGGTCTGCAGCTGCTGCCTTACAGGAGCTCAGGGCTGCTGGAAATTGGGGAAACAGAGAGATTTGGGATAAACACCTCAGGGTCTCCACCTGGAGAGTTTTGATAATGTTGTTATTGCTGTTCTTGTAGCAAGATTGTTCCAAGAGATCCATAACCCACTTCTGAACCATCCCTGGGCTGGCTTGCTGAGCTTAAAGAGAAATAGGAACACTTGGAATTCTTCATTTAAAGCAGGTTTAGAGGCAGTGATAGAGCTTGGTGGGACCATCTTTCCCTGGAGCAGTCTCTGCACATGGAGGAGGAATCGTGTTCCCTCTTCTCCACACATTTGTTTCCTGTTGTTTTGGTGTTGTGGCAAATCTTCCCCGCCACAGATCATTCAAGAGCTCAGGAGGGACGTGGCTTTCCCTGGGTTTTTAGGCCATTTATATATTGAAAGAGGCCTGCAGTGCTTTTTTATGCTGAAAGATGAAACCATGTCCCAGAGCCAGAGGCTTCAGACCTCCAGAGTGATTTTTTTTTTTTTTTGGAAACCTGGTGGAGCAGTTTTTGCAGTGCTTTTAACTCTTGCTTTAGTCTGGTGGGATTTCTTCCTCTCATTATGCAGCAGATAAAATACTGTCCTTGAGGGAAGGAATCACTGTTTTATACAGAGACTGAAAATACCTTGATTTTTCCTTTTCTCCAGGAGCTTGTTTGAAGTGAATTTTGGCTGTGGTGAGAGGTACCAGAGTGATGGTTGGAATGGAATTCTACCTTAAATGGGTTTAAACTGACAGAGAGGAGGGTTAGGTGGGATATTAGGAAGAAATTCTTCCCTGTGAGGGTGGAGAGGCCCTGGTCCAGGTTGCCTGAGTTCTTTTGGAGGAAAAGGAATCCCTGGGTGGGATCCCCTTTTATCTTTGACTTGGTGGATCTTCTACGTTATGAACAACCAACGTTCAGTTCATCTGCTTAGGGCTGGATTTTTAAAGCACCAGAGGAATTAATTTGTTACTTGGAAACCTTGGAAGAGATCCATGTTAGATGTGCATCCACTGCACACAGAGATTCCCAAAAGGGATCTATCTCCTTGTCCAGAGAGGGAAAAGTTCTTGGAAGCATTGCCCTGACATTAACAAGCAGAGAAAAATTGCCTTAAACCTGATTATTTATTGATTTGATCCGATTTCTGTCTTCTGCCAGCAGTGAGCACAGTTTGCTATTTATATAAACCAAAGAACTCATACATATGTGTATGTATATATATTTATTATATATATATCTATCTTCTAAATGTGTTAATCTGCACTATCTGACAGTTCCTCTGATGTGGGAGGCTCTTCCAGCCAAAAATATTGGTTTTACTACTTGGCATCTGACTGAGAGCTTAAGCTGGAGGTCTAAACCCCCTCCTGGAAGTCTGACAGCTCCAGGCTGGGGTTTTAATATTTGCATGTGAAATGCATTTGGTTAATATTGCCTGAGCCTTTTATTGTAACTGCAGAGGATAAAACCCACGGGGGCTGGTTTGATTTGTTTGATATTCCTATTAGTTTATCAGAAGAGATTATCTCTCATTTATGGAAAGCAAGCAAACATGGAAAAAAAAAAAAGAAATAGAAGCCATGTGTTCTCCCCCCAGGCTTGTTTAGTTATTAGACTATTATTACAGTTAATTCAATGTTATTTGGCTTGGAGAGGAATCACTATTGTTACAGAAGTGCTTCAGAACACTTAATACTCCACACACCACCTAATTGTCCTGGGAGAAAACTCATTGAAACCTGTAGGAAAAATCATAGGAACGGGTTTGGCATTAACTCTGATTTAAACTGTGGATTTGGGAAAGGTTTTGAACCACCAGAGCTCTCATTTTGAGGGGGAAAACCCACAGGATATCAGCAAAATGAAGTGAGGAAATGCTCTGCAACCCCCTTTTTCAGCTGAGCTCCGTGTGTTAAAGCCTGCCTGAGGTTTTGAGGCATAGTCTTTTCCCAGGAATATTCATACTTATATATATGTATTTATAGGGGTCAAGTGTTGCTGTCCCTTAAATTTCAGTTGCTCCACAAAAAAAAGCACAACAGGTGTAAATGGAGAAAACCTCAAGTGGGCTGGGAAAAAAAAAAGGAGTTTTTATTAAAAGAATCCAGGTTTCCTCTGTGCTGCCTGACCCCACAGTGTGTATTCCACAGGTGCTCCCAGGGGGATGCTCTTTCTGGTCCAGATAAATTCCCTGCTGTGGCTCCCAGGTGTTTCCTCATTCCCGGGAAATTTGCTGTTACAGCAGAAAACAGAGAGGTTTCCTTCATTTCCATCCGAGGTTTCATCTCCTCCCCTATCCTTTCCCAAGTCAGACTTAACCTCTCTTCCTGACCCCTGAACTGGGATGTTCCCAGCACAGAGGGCTTTCCATAAAAACTCCCAGCCGGGGTTTCCCTGCCCAGCCAGGGAATTCTTTGGGAGCGAGGGAGCGGGTTGTGCTTCCCGGGGAAGCCGGGAGGGAGGGAGGGAGCAGTGCCAGAGTCTGGATTTCCTTCTCCTTCCTCTCTGCCTTTCCCCATCTTTCCCACCTTCTGCTCCCTCTCTCCGTAGTAACACTTCCCGCAGCCCAGCTGTGTTTTTTAGGACGAGGAGGGAATGGCAGTTTGGAATCCAGGGCGAGCAAATTTAGCCAAGAAAGTGGGTCTTGATGGGAGCACACGGAGAGAGGGGCCGTGGGGGACGTGGCAGGAGGGAGGAAACCACTGAACTTCCTGCCCTTTCTCGCTTTTAATGGAGAAATCTTCTTATTTTGCCCGGAGAGCTCAGAGCCCTTGATGAGATGGGGAGTGCCCACCCTAAAATCTTCCTTTTATTCTGTATCGTGGGTGAAAAAGGCAATCTGGGGAGGTGAGGAGGGGAATCTCTGGGCTGTTTTCATCCCCCCTCCTTTGCTCAGCCTTCCCAGAGGATTTTCACGGGATTTTTCACCCCCCCCCCATGCTCCAGAAAAAAAGTTGTTTGTTGCTTTTTTATTTGGGGTGGGGAGAAGGGAAGGGAGAACTATTAATGAGTTTGGAGCTGTTGCCATGGGAACCTGTTGCTAATGAATCTCTGGGGTTTCCTCTCCACCTTGAGCCCTGTTTCCTGGTAATAACATTCCCATGGCAACGGATGTCCCTGATCCCCTGCCTGGCTCCGGGGCCACCGCCTTGGATGGGCAGATAAAGCTCCTTTTAATGCCAGCCAGGGGATTTACATCGAGGAGGCATCACTCCTGTGCTCCCTCCTCCTGCACCTGCAAGTTCAGAGAGGGTTTGTTTTTTTTTTTTTAAACAGTTTTAACATTTCACCAAAAATTGCCAGCCTGATCCCTTCCTTTCCAGTGGTTTTTCCCCCCAAACCCACTGTTGCTGCAGCCTTTGCCTCCCATGGGGGTGTTTGGGGCCTGACCTGGTGTTGGGGTTTAGGTTCACTGGGGGTTTTTGCCCCCTAAAGCAAGTTTTTAGTTTAGGTTTGGTGCTTGACTTTTTCCCTGTCCCCTTGCAATGCCAGAGGTGAAATTCCTGCCTGGAAGCAGGGGGGTTTAGAAGCACTTTGGGGCAGGGGGCCACACTCAGCTGCCCATCACCTGTCCTACAAAAGTTGCTCAGCTTCAGATCCCAGCTCGTTTGTGTGATGTTGTGAAGTGGATTGATCCAAGAGCTCTGATCCAGGCTTGCTCCATGGATATCAGCTCCATAGGAGGTGCTGTGGGATGGGATCAGTCCCCTGAGCCAGCAAGGGCTGACATTGGGATTGTTTTATGGAAAATGTCTCCAGGCACAGCCAAAAGTAGGGATTGAATCTCCTCACTGAGAGATTTTTGTGGAGAGTTCAGGGTTCGGATTCCTGGGATTTTTGAGTCCCACGTGTATCCATCATCTTGGACACCCCAAAAACTGTTCTCCCCTCCTGAGGGGGATTCTCAGCTCTGGGAATCCACTGTGCTGTGTTCCAGCTGGTTGGGGTGGTGGGAAGAACTGGGGGAACGACCTGGGGCACAAGTCATGGAATCCTAGAAGGGTTTGGGTTGGAAGGGACCTTAAAGATCATCTTGTTCCATGGGCAGGGACATCTCCCACTGGGCCAGGTTGCTCCAGGCCGTGTCCAGCCTGACCTTGGACACCCCCAGGGATGGAGGGGACACTGCCCAAGTGACACCTCCCGTGGAGAGCTGGGAGCCCCCAGGTAGTTGATGTGCTGGACTGAGCTGCTTCCCAGCAGGAAAATGGAGTGTTGGAACAAAAAAGGCAGCAATTGAGAAGCCCCAGTAACGTTCAGCTGGAATAAAAGAAGTGCTTTCTCTTTAATTTACGGCCTGGATCCGGCAGGACAAAGAAATCTCCTGTGCATCAGCAGCAGCTCGCTGGCAAGGCACAGAAAGGAGGATAATGGATGAGGGGGATCTCCAGGGCCTGGCAGTTCATCTGCTCATGCCACTGCCCCCCCAGCCACTGCCCTGGCAGTAAATCCTCAGTGAAGGAGCAGCCTCTGCATAAGCACTTAAGTGCTTTTGCTGTTCAAGGCAGAGCAGACACTGAAACCCATCAGAAGGTCCATTTTTCACCGGGCAGTATTGACTGATCCGTTCAAGCAGAGTCACCTCCCATCATGGGCTCTGGGCACGATGATATTTTTTCCTCTCGCAGCGTCTTTCAGGAATATTTTATGGGTGTTGTGGTTTGTTTTTTTTTTTTTTTGAGTAGTGCTCTGTAGGTGTGGATAAATCAAACCTCGGGAACTGAGATGGCAGAAATGGAGTACTGAGAGTACTACAGGAGAGCGAGAGCAGGACTTGGGAGCGCTGAGAAATCCCGAATCCTTATTCCACGAGGAGACTTGAGCTGCCTAAGAATAGCCCAGGGCGTTTCTCCCAGGATTGCAATCACCGGGATGAAAGTTAACTCTGATCACCCAGAGCTTTGGGCACCTGTGTGTTCCCAGGTATGAAAGAGCAGAGCTAACGATCCCTCCTAAAGCCATGAATAATTCATCTGGTGATTGGTGGGGGCTCTGGGAGCTGAGATCCCTTCCCCAGCTCCCTTCCCCGTCTCCCAGCCGGGTAAACTGGAGCTAATTGAATCGTTGAGAGATCATAAATAAACGGGAGGGGTGTGAGACAGGACGTTGCTGTTGATCTCCTTTGTCTGGAGGAGAAGGTTGGATCGTGGCAGCTTGAAATTACCACTGTGCAAGGAATGGGAAAATTAAGGAAATGCAGCCCAACAAGTGATTGGCAGGTGGGGGGAGGAGGCAGAGACAGACTTTGGTTGTGGCTCTCCAACAGATGTTGTGCCACAGTTGCATGGAATGATGTTTGATCAGAGGATGGGTTGTTGTCACCTTTGTCCCATGAACCTGGGGGTGCTCAGAGCCTTGGAAAAGCTGCCTTTGGGAAGGGAAGGTGTGCAAGGAGTTCAGTGTCCTGCTAAGAATTGAAATCTCTCCAGGTCATCAGGTTTAGGGAGGAGGAGGAAAAAACCACAGTGGTTCTTTGTCACACTTCTGTGTAAAAAATGCTTGTTCTCCCACCAGCTTTCCTAGAAGAGCTCCAGGGTGACCTGAGAGCCTCTTCCAGGGCCTAAAGGGGCTCCAAGAGAGCTGGAGACAGACTTGGGATGAGGGCCTGGAGGGCCAGGACAAGAGGGAATGGCTTCCCAGTGCCAGAGGGCAGGGTTAGATGGGATATTGGGAAGGAATTCTTGACTGTGATGGTGATGAGGCCCTGTCACAGGTTGCCCAGAGAAGCTGTGGCTGCCCCTGGATCCCTGGAAGTGTCCAAGGCCAGGTTGGACCGGGCTTGGAGCAACCTGTGCTAGTGGAAGGTGTCCCTGTCCATGGCAGGGGATGGGACTGGATGAGCTTTAAGGTCCCTTCCAACCCAAACCATCCCATGCTGTGGGATCTGGCAGCAGCAGAGCCCTGACAAGGAGGGGCAGGTCCCTCTTGGTGAGGATCTCCCCGTTCTTGTTCCTTCTTGCTCCTCTCAGGCCCATTTTTGTCATTCCCATCCTTCTTGCTCAGAACTGCACATTGCAAAGAAGCCTCTTTAAAAACACACTTCCCTTCCCGTGACTGTTTTTCCGTTGGTTTTGAGTGATAAATATTTCATCAAATGCCTGCCTTCCAGCCTGTGCTTCTAGTTTAGCTTGTGAAATCATCTAAATGGGTTTATTTAGATGAGCAGTGCTCAAAGAGCTGCTGCTTTCCTGAAGAACGGGGAGTCTTGGAGTAAAACGCTCGTTTTCTCTTGAGGTCCGTGCGAGGTCACTCGGAGTCACCGTGGAATGTTTTGCCGTCCTCTGGCCATCTCCGGTGGACTCCTTGCTTTCCAAGGGCTCCTCCAAAATGGATGGCTTTGCTAGGGAGCCTGGAATGTTTTGCTGCTTAATTTAGACTGTTTATCTCTCAGAGGTCCTGGAGTTCAAAGCCTTAAGAGATGCGCCGAAGCCTCTCCGCTCTCTCCGGCAGCTGCCTTCCCATAGCACCAATCCCCGCTCCAGGGTGAGCCATCCCGGGATCCCAGGAGGCTCAGGGTGTGCTAATCCAACTGCAGGAGGAGTTCTGCTTCTTAATAGTTTGATAACCCAATCTGAGGCTGCTTTGCTTTCCCTTTTTCCCGGGGCTCCCAAAGGCGCGTGGAAAAACCGCTCCGGTGCCGCCGTTCTCGCGTTTCCAGCTCCCGCCGATCCCTTGCCGGTTTCCAGGCGGTGCCTGGAGAAGGGAGGTCGGCTTTGAGGGAGATTTATGAGGTCTGGCAGCCTTTCTCCAAGGCTGTTGTTGCAGTTCTGCCATCCTTGACCTTGGAGGAGAGGCTGCCCGGGCAGCGCTGCAGCTTCCCAGTTGGCTCGTGGCGGGAAGTCCTGAGCCTGGGAAGCCTGAGCTGGAAATGCTGAGTGTTCAGAGAGGTTCACGTTTCAGCACAGTGGGTGTGATTCCATCTCTCCTGGAGCGTTAGAAAGCCGGGATAATTACAGTGGAATTATATCATTGCACGGGAGAGGCTGTTCACAGCCAGTTCTTCCTAATCTGAGGGGCTGATTTAGGCTTTATTCACTATTTCTACTATTATTGTTTAAAGTGAAAAAAAACCCCTCCTCTGCTCAATTAAAAGAGGATGTAAGTGTTGCATTGAGATCAAAGCCAGGCCATTATTAAATCCTTCCGCTGCAAGAAAATAACCATTTCTACAACAAAACCTTAAGTGGTCACCCTCTGATAAATGCCACCTTTTATGAATTTAATTAGAAAACATTTATTTCCTGCACTAATCCTGGAGTGCTGGGAAGGTAGGCCAGTTGCCAGGACAACCCATTTCTCTCCCTCTCTCTCTCTCTCTCACTCTCTCTCGTTCTCTTTCTCTCTCTCTCTCTTTTTAATCTTTATTTTTTCCTCCCCCCTCCTTTATTTCTCTTATGTCACTTTTGATCACATCATCTTGAAAGGAGATTTTATCATTTAAGGTCTTCAGGCTGACTTGACTGAAAGGCAGAGGGGGTTTTTTTTGAAAGCTAATGTGGTTTGTGGAGCTCTTCTTGCAGAGTCCACTCTGCGTCCGTGCCCGTCCTCTACGGAAAGTCACGGCGAGACGAGCGGAGCAGAGGGAATGACAGGGAGGGCTGGAAAACGGGAAAGGCAAACAACAGACGTCTCCCCTCTTCCCTCAGCACCTCATTCCTGCAGATCTCAGCTGTGCAGGTCCTTGAACTGTCTGCCTGAGTTAGTTTTGTGACAGGACACGGCGTGAGGGCGGCTCAAAGTCCGTCTGGTCCGGGCGGGTTTCCTGGAAAACCACTTGTCTTTCTCCCATCCTTTCTCTCCCACTGAAATAATCTGAGTATGAGGTTTAATTTAAGAAGGGGATAAACCCAAGAGAAGTGGGGCAGACAAAGCTTTTCTGGTTGAGCCCGAGGGACTCTGTTGTGGTGGCAGGTCCATCCACGAGCTATGGGAGCGGGTTGGGCACGGGGAGAAGGAGCCCTGGCAGAATCCTGACAATCTGAAGTCTTTGCAGCCATCCTAGACCAGGTCAAGCCCTGGAAAGCTGCATTTGGTCCTTCTAAGATGAGCCCTGGGCTCGGTGTCCCCGGTGTCCTCCCTGGTTCACAGCACAGGCTGATCCCTCACTCTGCTCCTGGGATGAGCCACGGCTGGGGTGAAGCTCTGAGAGCTTT
The DNA here is from genome assembly GCF_001715985.3 of Manacus vitellinus. Lineage (NCBI taxonomy): Eukaryota > Metazoa > Chordata > Aves > Passeriformes > Pipridae > Manacus > Manacus vitellinus. The sequence continues at coordinate 4,980,870 of NW_021938949.1, forward strand.
GCAGAGGACACTGATGGATTGATTTAAGCCAGGGAAGGAAGAACCTTGTCCCTCATCCGTGGGTTCAGAGGCTTCAGGGTGAGGAATCGGGATCTGGGCAAAGCGTGTGGGAAAACACCTTTAAAACAGATTTAATAATCCCCAGTTTTGGGGATTTACTTGGCACTCAGGAGACTATGAGGTGTGTTGTTGTCTAGTTCAGTGCCAGGACTTCTGTACCTCCCCAGAGGTTGATTTTAGGGTGGCAGTAACTCAAGCAGTGACTTAACCCCCCTCAAGTTCAAGTCCCACTTATCCCCAGGGAGCTCCTGTCACCATTTCCCTGCTGAGCTGTGAAAGGAGCAGCAGCAGGAAAAAATTCCTGGAGTGCTGGGGATGCTCCATTAGCATTCACGGGGTGCTGTGTCAGTGCTAGTTTCTTTCTTTATTTATTTATTTATTTTATTTATTTATTTATTCCAAGTGTGAATTGCATGAATACACAGTTTGGGAAGGAAATGTTCCAAATGTATTATTTCCACGTGGAAATGACACGGTGGGATGGGGGAGATCCAGGTTGGTCTCCTGAATCTCCTGATGGTTTCTCTCCCTCCTCTCCCCGGGTGTAAATGTGCCTTCGGATCACAAAGAGATTTGTTTCTCGTTCTTGTTTGTGGCTCGCTGGGAAAACTGGGAAGAGCTACAGGATGCACGAAAGAATGGGAGTTGTGCTGCAGTGATTTACAGGGAGATAATTTTGTTGCTTGGTTTTGGTGCTGTTCCCACGTTCCGCAGTGTCACACAGATCCCAGCGCGCCACCCGCCCAGATGTTGGGCTTTTATTGCTTTTGCACAAGATTGGGAATCAGGAACGAGTTCTGAGAGCATTCCCTTTTTTTGGGGAGTCTCTGGGAAGCCCAAAGGGTCTCCTGCCAGATGATCCAGCCCTTCTGCCTGGATTACTCTGCTCAGGCTTTACAGGAACTTGATGGAACTGGTGGACTTTTCACTCCTTCTTTTCCTTGTTTGAAGGAATTACTGTTGCTGTGTCATCTCCAGTAATGCCACAGTGTGCTTGTGTTTAACTCAGCGCTGTTGACTCAGAAATTCAGCTGAAATTCCCATTTGTTTTATTGCTGCTGGAGCTGTGAGGGGGAAAAAATGGATAGAAAATCCCTAATCCAAAGGCTCTCATTATCCTGAGGGATGATGCTGGACAAGAGGAGCAGGGAGGGGCAGAGAGACAATGGATGTGCAGGGTCCTCTCGTGGGCTTTTGTGGGAAAAAAAATCACAGCTGAGCCTTAGGAGGGATGAGATCTTTCATAGGGATCTCACCCCTAATCCCTGGGATTTCAGTTCCTTATCCTGGGAGAAAGAACCTCCCAGCTCAGTGTGTGGTCAGTGGATGATTCCAGTTGGCATCACCCACATTTCACAAGTTTTCCACTTCAGCTTCTGTCCGAACGTGGGAGTTGGAATGCAAAGCCCGTCTCCAAAAATGCAGAAAATATAATTAAAAAGGGATTTTGCAGGTATTGGAGGGAACATCAAAATGCTGAGGGCGGTTTTTTTTTTCTCTTTTCATGCCGAATTTCTCGGCGCTGAGCAGGTGAGATGAAGGTTGGGGAGTTTGTTTTTTTTGGTTTTTTTTTGTTTTTTTTTTTTGGTTCCTTGACGGGGGCAGAGCTCTTAATGAACCTCATCAATTGATTTTGGCCTTGTGCTCGCTCTAAGCAAACAAAACCAACAGGAAAATCCTTCCACAAATTCCCGGTGTTTGTTTTAGCGGCGCTGCCTCGTGTCTCCCAGAACCAGCACTCCTTGTTCAGGGAGGGAAACCATAAAGCCAAGTGTTAACAGGAATATTCTCATGAACTGTTAATTTTTATGGAGCCCTTCTGAAGCTCCTGAGCGGGGCTGGTTTTTGGTTGTTGGGGGCAGCCCAGGCATGGGGGCTGCTAAAACCATCTTTTATTCCTCACCATTAGTAGAAGGGGGAAAGAAAAAACTCAAAATGATAAATATTATGCTGAATTTAAAACTTTCCCATTTTAAGAGCATTGTGGATGGCTCATATGTTTCTTCCATGGCCGGAATTCGGAAACTGGCTTTAGAATGAGAACCTAAAAAAAAAATAATCCCAAATTCAGCTTCTCCTAAAGCAAACCCTGAAAAAAACCTGCCAGTCTCAAGCCATTTACATCTTCAAATGGTCCTTTTCATCTCTGGCTTAGCCTGCCCTGCTTGGATTTGGGGGGGAATAAGATTATGTGGAGCTTTTTGAGACAGGGGCAAAGCCGATTTCTAGGCAGACACCTGACTTAGACTGAAAGAGGAGCGCCTCAAAAACAAGGTTATTCCTATAAAATGATGATAATTGCCTGGAATCCTCTGGAATCCTCTGAAATCCCAGTGTCTGGCAGGCTCCTGCTGGTGCAGGGTGTGCTGTTGGAGGTGGCTCCTCACTCCCGAAGTCGGGCGGTGCCTGACGCGCTCCCAAGGTTGTCACGGGGGGATTTCGGGAAGATGCTGGTTTTCCAGAGGGTTTTTCAGCCCTCTGCCTTAGAGGGACAGTAGATAAATAAGCCAAATTATGAAGCAGCAGATTCCACCAGCCCAGTGCAGGCTCACGTTGGGAACAGTGCCGAGCAGGGCGGTGACTCCAGACCTGGAAGAACCCCGGCAGAGCAGCAGCCAGCTCGTGACACCAGCTTTTTTTTTTATTATTATCATTTTTTAGCTCAACTCCTCTTGACCTGCCGTGGTCCTTTGCCCTCAGCCCAGCTGTTGACCCCTGATTCTCCGAGCACTGCCTGTCCTGTGCCGGTTCCCAGGAGACTCGGGATGTTTTCCCGCTTGCTCCGTGGTGCTCGTGGCTGCTCTGTATTTCCCCAGATTTCCCGGGCTGAAGGGAACATTTCCCTGAACCGAGGGAGAAAAATCTTCTCTCCTCTCTCCTTTATTTTTGACAGCAGGGTTGGGAAGGGAGAGGCGACCGTCGATGCGCTCCGGAACAACAAAGCGGTGACGTTCCAGAGCTCATCCCAAAAATGAGATCAGCACTTCCTGCTGCCTCCTGCTCCTGCTGCTTTCCCTTAGAATTTGATCAATGGCATTGATTTGTCGGGAATGGCACATCCAGTGATTTTTTTTCTTGGCCAGAAAGGAGCGATGGGGCTGGTTGGTGTTTGGTGTGTGCAGGGGATGGGGAAGCGCAGCCGGAGGAAAACCAGCAGGCAGCTCTTGGAGTGGCTGGAATGGACATCTGCCTGCTGTCACCAAACCCTCCAGGGCTTCCTGACTGCACAGTGACAGCCTGGGGGTTCCCCAGGGACCCCAGTGAGCACAGGGAATTGAGGATGGTGCAGCTGAAGGGTGAAACCCTGAGATCTGGGGTGGGTTGGTAGTGAGGTCCTCTCCAGGAGGGGCATCCACAGCTCTTTTCTGGCTGAGATAATTCAGTTCCTGTCACCTCCTGGCATGTCTTTGATTGGTGTCTTGGGTTGAGTTCTGGGTTTGGACACAGCAGACCCCGGAGGGCAGGTTGGGCTTGAGGCCAGAACATGTCGTGACACGAGTGTGGGTAGAAGGGCCCATCACCTGGGAGTTTAACCCCTTGCCCTGGCAGAATCGTCTCCCTCCAGGATTACTTGTCCTCTTGGGTGCCAGTGGCTCTCAGCTCTCTTTGGGAAAAGCTCCTGAGCTCTAAGAGCTCACAGGACACAGGTCTCTTCTTGCTGTTGCCACTGGCTTGGGTTGTGTTCCAAAGGCCAGGGGATGCCTTTGGGGCCACAAATTTATGAGGGCTTTGGGAGGATTTTTGGGGGGGATTTTGTCTGCTCTGCATCAAGTTTTGAGGCAAAGATTTGTCCTCCTGAGATGTCTGGCCCAAGCTGGAGACCCCAAGCAGGAAGGTGAGAGATTTACAGCAAAGAGCTGCTGCTCCCCCTGCCCAGCACTCCAGGCTGGGGCTTTTAGCCCCATCTTTGCCCTTTTCAGTGATTTCTGCAGTGAATTTGGGGTGAAAGAACGCTCACCCTGGGACAGCAGGAGCCAGCGTGGGGTTTGAATCATGGAATCACAGAATAGTTTGGGTTGGAAAGGACATTAAAGCCCATCCAGTCCCACCCCCTGCCATGGGCAGGGACACCTTCCACTAGCCCAGGTTGCTCCAACCTGACCTTGGACACTTGCAGGGATCCCGGGGGGAAACCTGTGCCAGGGCCTCCCCACCCTCCCAGGGAAGGATTTCTCCCTGATATGAGACCTTGCTGTAATTAAGGAATGAGATTTCCTGGAGAGGAGCAGTGGGAACCTCTTGTATGGCCCAGCCAGCAAGAGGCAAAAGTTCCCACGGGATTTAGGTGGATTATGGAGGATTAACCAGTTCGGGGTTGCTGTGTTTGGGTTCAAACTGCTAATTCCTGAGTGCTCCAGCCTTCCCACACACCACATCTCGTGCAGCCTCGTTGCTGAGGGTAAAAATCTATTTACTCCAGTCACTGATTTATTATTTATCACCCAACATTTGCTTTGTGGATCATCTCCCTGTGCTCAGCTGCCAGAACCAACCAGAGCTTGGGTTTTCTGTTTAACTGGGTCTCAGGGGGCAGGGAGGGGGTTCAGGGCGAGGGGAGACGTTCAGTGAGGCCACTGGGCTTCGCTCTGGATTTTTCCCGCTGCCAGGTTGTTCCAGTTTTGTAGGAATTCTCCTCCCTGATAAGCCAGATCAAAGAAAAAAGGGAAAAGAAATCTATGGAGCTGGGGGTGGAGCTGCCACTTGTTGGGCTTTCCCCTTGGAGACACCCAAATTGCAGCTTTGCTGTTCCACTTGCTAATTGCCCATTGTTTGATTTTTTTGCTTTTAATTAGGAGGAGAAACCAATTTTTTTTAGTCTTTTTTTTTTTTCTTTTTAATCTTAAAACTTTCTGGGGAAAACTGATCCCTCCTATCCCAAGGATACTCCTGGGTTGGCAGGAGGGATCCATGTAGGGCCCATCCCCATGGATCTGCACCCTCCTCCCCTCCCTTGGCCCCAGCGGGGATTTGGGAGCCTCGCTGTGTTGATGCTGCTCCAAGGTAATAGGATGATTTATTTTCCATTTGCAAAAGTATGGAATAATCCATATCCATGTACCTCAGGCTCTAATCCCTCTTCTTTTTCCCTGGGGTGATTGCATTCATTGGGGGAGGGGTTTAAAGCTGTTTTTTTTTCCCAGAGTTGCCCAGATTTTGAATTAAAAATAAGAAAGTCTCAAAACCCAACCTGGAAATACAAATTGAGCACACGCTGAATATTTTGATTAGTTTTGTCCTTTCCCCAGGACTTCATTTGAATTTCTTTTTCCTCTGGAAATTGCTCCCTGCCCCCCATCCTTCTCCCAAGATCCTTCCCCAAGGATCAAAAATACAAATTCCTAAAAAAACCAGAGAACTCAGTGTAGCTTCTTGGCTCAGTCCCTCCCATCACAGGCATCTCATCATGTATGACCTTTTCCATAAACTTAATGGATTGCATGGATTCAGATTTCCCTCTCCTGCTAATTTGGGAGGGAACAAACGAGTCGGGCTCACACGGGACGTGATTCATCATGGAAAAGGCTGCTTTTCCCCCCTAAATGGAGGCAAAAAAAGCAGGATTTATAGGAATGCCACGAGCAGGGCCAATATTCCCATCAGCCCTGATCATGGGAGCGTGACAGTGATGTCCAATCTGTTGCAGCATCATTGATTCTCATCAATGAATTAGCAGTGGTTGGGATCACTTGATCCTGTTCCATGTGCCAAAGCGAGTTCCGCTCATCCCACATTTCTGCGTCAGCTCAAAACATCTCCACCCCTCGCTAAATGTTGATTTTTAACTGTCAAAAGGCTTTTCTGTTGGTTGTATTTCGTGACAGAATCAGTTGATCTTTTTGTTTAAATCTTAATTTAATTGACAGATATCGGAGGTTTTGGCGTTCGGTTCTTTTTCTTTCGTTTGGGAATTTTTAGGGTTGGAAGATCCACCCTCCTGTGGAGCAAGCAGGAAAGGCTTAGGTTGGAATAAATAAATAAAATAATAAAGAAATGGATTGGCTTGGCACAGGGACAGTGGCCACACAAATTACTCTCTTTAAGCTCTGTGAGGATAATTAAAAGTATCTGCGTGGGCGTGAGAAACGCCAGAGCAAATCCTGTCTGGGCTGCACTGGGTCAATCCTCTCCCTTCCAGCTGATCCTGGTGGGCAGGAGCGGATCCAGAACATTCTGTGATCTCCTGTTTCACAGGAATGAATTAAATTTTTGCACTCCTGAAAATGCTCACGGAAAAAATTAAAATGGATCCACGGAGGCTGCTCGGTGGCTGAGGCTGAGGGATGATGTCACAGGGGAATACAGGGACACCAGAGGGTGGAAAAGGGATTCACGGAGAGGAATTGCTCCAAGGAGATACTGGGAGCTGCTCAGAGCTGAGGGAAGAGTTGATTCCTGGAAATATTTTGTGCCTGTCTGGGTTATGGACAAGTTTTGAGCCAATATGGGATTGAGGCGGGTAGTGGGACAAGGGAACAGATTTAAGTTGTGCCAGGGGAGGTTTAGGTTGGACATTGGGGAAAATTTCTTTACTGAAAGGATGGAATCCCCATCCCTGGAGGGATTTAAAATCCGTGTAGATGTGGCACTTGGGGCCATGAGTCAGCGCTGGGGGAATATTTGGACTCGATGCTCTTAAAAGGGCTTTTCCAACCTTAATAATTCCGTGATAAACACCCCAACCTGATCCCAATGGGTTGTGTGAGCATTTCTGATGGGTAAGGAACACACAGAGCAGGGAACAGCTTCGTGGTGGCCTGGGATAAAACACAAAATGTTGTTTTCTTCTCTGTTTTTTCCTGTCCTCTCAAATGCCGTCACAGCCCGTCTGCGGCCCAAATTATTTCTTTTAAATGCTTTTATTTATTATTTTACCTCCTTTAGCTCCAAATCCAGGTTTGATCTGGTGGTAAAGGAGGCAGCTAAAACCCAGCTCCCCTGTTTTAATTAAAAGTGAGCTGGTGAGTCGTGCTCGCTGTGCTCGGTGAGCAAAGTGGTCCCCCCGGTCCCCTCCCGGCTGACGAAGCGTCGCCTCAGAAAATCCATCTGGCTTTTCCGAGACATGGGAAAGCCCCTGTGCGGGAAAGCAGGGCACTTAATTTGTTTTTTAATATTGCTTTGTTGCTGTGCTGGTTGGGAAGGCCCTTCCTGGGCTCTGCTGGTGGTGTTTTAGGCTGGCAAAGTCCGTTTTTAGTCGTGATCCGGGACTTAAGCATAAAATTCTGTTTTTCTTTTTCTGCTTTCAAATGAATTTGAGGATTTTTGAGCTAAGAATTGTTAAGAACAGAGCATGGTGCAGGTGGTCAGTGTTTCTCTCCTCTGCCTTCCTCTTGCATGAGGTTATCAGGAACCTGCTGCTGGGCTGGGATCTCCTGCTCTGGAGGTCTAAAAAAGTTCTAAAAGGGGAGTTTTCTGTCCGTAGTTCTGCACTGAAAGTTGCATCATTGAAATAGGAGTTGGGTTTTCTTCTGTGTGTTGGCTCCAGAGGCTGTTTTGGCTGATACAAATTGTGGTACCCAATTCACACCTCAGGGCTGAGCTGCCTTGGATTAAGGGATGGGGATGCTGGGAGGTCCTTCATCTTCCAGAACTGGCCCTGAACTGCCAGAGGGCAGGGTTAGATGAGATATGAGGAAGAAATTCTTCCCTATGAGGGTGGGGAGGCCCTGGCACAGGTTGCCCAGAGAAACTATGGCTGCCCCTGGATCCCTGCAAGTGTCCAAGACCAGGTTGGACAGGGCTTGGATCAACCTGGGATAGTGGAAGGTGTCCCTGCCTGTGGCAGGGGATGGAAATGAGATGATCTTGAACAAGTCCCTTCTAACCCAAATAATTTTGTGTTTCCATAAGATTCTACATAGAAATTTATGGCAGGAGAGTTGGAATTAGATGATCTTCAAGGTCCCTTCCAAGCCAAGTTGTTCTATGATTCTATAACACATAAATACCCTCTTGGAGCTTAGCTTTAAAAATAATTGGTTAAGTTTGCTGCACTGTGGCATTAAAAAAATCCTCATCGCAGCCTGGGTTGCAGGTATGAGATTTCAGGGGTTTTTAATCCTGAGGGCTGCTGGAATAAGGCACTTGATGTCTGTGATCTTCTCTTACTGATCAGATCTGAGCTGGGCCACGTGAGATGCAGAGGTTTGAATGCAGATGAGACCCGAGCTCGCGCTCCTGTGGAGAGAGAGGAGCAGAAAGTGCTGACACACAGGCACAGAAGGGCTTGTGTTTGTGCTTTTCCCTTCTCCCCTCCAGCAGAGAGGTGCCTTTGAGGCGTGTGAGGAGCACAGGCTGCAGTTTAAAGCCTGGGAAGTCCTTTCAAAGGAACGCTCTCAGCTCCCACCGTGTCGCCGCGACGCTTGCGGGGTGCGGTTAGTCCAGGTCTCAGGTCAGGTTTGGAGCAGAGGAAAGCCTGGGAGATATATTTCTATAATTCCCACTGACACCATATTTCACCATTTTTAAGGGATTTATCTTCCCAGCACCCTGGGGAAGGGCAGTCCTGCTCTCAGGGTGGAGGCAGGAGCAAGCTGGTGATTTATCCGGGGTGGGAAGTGATGGTGCAGGAGTGGGACTGTGTCCCAGGCACAGCATTAATCACCAGCCCACGGCATTCCCTTGGGAAGTGAAGGTTACCCAACCTATGGATGGAGTCTGGAGAGCTTCTGGATGTCACAGCAGCAGGAGAAATAATAAACTCCTCTGCTGACAAAGTCTGCCAGAACCCCGGGGGGATTTTTGTTTTGCTGAGGAAAAACTCATGAATGGGGACTCTTGTTTTGGGAAGAGGGGATGTTGAAACAGAGTCTGTGGAGGTGGCTGGACACAACCCCAGCCCTGCTGGGGGCTGGCAGGGTGCCCATCTGGCTGTGGGTGCTGGGGACACTCCAAAAGCCACTGGAGAGTTGAGTCTCGTCATCTCCAGACCCAGCAGGACTTTCCTGGTTGGTTTGTGCTGTGAAATGACTTTGGAGGGGAATCACAACCCTGGGATCCCAGCAGTGCCCAGCTGGGGGTGTGGGGAGTGCTGGGGATAAAAGGGCAGCATTAATAACCAAAAAGAGTTTGACAGGGAACCCCATGCTGGGAAAGCTCCTGTTCAATGCCCAAATCATGGCATGGTTTGGGCTGGAAGGGGCCTTAAAGCCCATCCAGTGCCACTTCCTGCCGTGGGCAGGGACACCTCCCACTAGCCCAGGTTGCTCCAACCTGGCCTTGGACACTTGCAGGGATGGGGCAGCCACAGCTTCTCTGGGCAACCTGTGCCAGAACCTCCCTTCCCTCCCAGGGAAGAATTCCTTCCCAGTGTCCAACTAAACCTCCTCTCTTTCAGTGGGAAGCCATTCCCCCTTGCCTAAAGCTGGCTGTGAGCTGTGACAGCAGGAGAGAGAAAGCTCTCAAAGTAAAAAACAACTCAGGAAAAACGTAATTTCTTCCCCCTTTCACCAAAATTCCTCCCCAACCTGATAAATCTCTAATCAAGCCACACGACTACACCCAGTCCTTGTCCTTTCCCTCTGCCAAGGCTGTGCAGGGGCAGAGCAGGACTGGCTACAGCAGGAGTTGGGAAGGAGTGTGGAGATGTCTGAGCTCATCTGATGGGAGGTGAAAAATGCCCCAAACCCTCCACGTGCCTGAGGTTTGTCAGGAAATCTTTCCTAACGACTTCAGTTGGCGTCTCCGCTCCTCGCTTCCCGTTCAGCCGGTGTTGGGAGGGGAGGACATCTGTAAAGATGGATAACAATGAGAATTTACCAAGGAGTCCGGCCAATTTTACTTTTAAATCAAGTTTCAGCGAGGCAGGCTGTACCACCAGAAATGCCAGGGCTATTTATAGCACACGTGGAGAGCAGGGAGAAAGGGAAAAATGAGGAAACTTTGGCGTTTCAGCGGCTCGTTGTCGGATCGATCGGTGACGAGGCAGGAGTTGGTGATGCTGGTGCAGAACATCCTGGACGTGTCTGGAGGGAGGTCAGGGGGGGTGTTTAAAGTCACGAGCTGCCTGTGCATCCCCAAGGCCGGGTTGGACAGGGCTTGGAGCAGCCTGGGCTGGTGGAAGGTGTCCCTGCCCATGGAAGGGGGTGGCACTGGCTGATCTTCCAGGTCTCTTCCCACCCACACCGTTCCATGATGATTCCATGAAGGACAGGGGACCTCTGGGGTGGTTTTTGGGGATTTGGCCCTGATGTGGTTTAGGATGAGCAGATGCATCCTTGTTTCTCCTACTCTGCTACCTTCCAGGGGATTCCAGGGGTCCTCCTTGGTGGGAACCCCTGTCTTGCTGCTGAGAACGGGCCTTGCTTGGGGCTGTTGGGGCTTTCCTTGTTTTCCTCCCGTGGGCTGAGGAACCACCACGGGCCCAAGTGCTCGAAAGCATTTGAGCTGATCCCTCAGCTCAGTGTTGAGCCTGGTTTTGGCAGGAATGTGGAAGAGCCTCGGCGGGTGGGCGGGGATGAGCTGGGAAATGGATCTGGAACAAGGTTCTGCCAAAGCAAACAGTGTTGGATGGGGAGGGAGGTGCTTCTGGTCGAGCTGAGGGGCTGGAGGCATCACAAAGTGAGTCTTTCCACAGTGATGGAGTTGTGCCTTGGATTTGCAGTGCAGGATCCGGCCCTGGGCTGCCGGGATTCCTGGGCAGTGGGAGTAGGGAAGTTTATCCACTTATCTGCTCATTTCAAGGGAAAGACACATCCAGGAGGGCAAATTCTGTTTGTGCTTGGAAGGGTCTTTAAAAACTGGAGTGGGAAATGTTGATCCAGAGCAATGCAGGAGAACAGAGGGGTGATGGAACCACCCAATGGTCCAGGGAATTGCACATCCCAAGCCTTGACTTTGAGAACAAACTCAGTGGTTGGGAACAGGGCAACAGGTTTTTATCAGAGGGAACAAAATTTCCTTCACCAGGCAGAGTAAAAGTGGCAGGAAAATGAGATTTAGGTTAAAGTCATCCAACTTGGGACCTGACAAATCCCAAATCCTGCTCCCTTCTTGCTTTTTGTTCTCCTTGTGTAATCCATATATGGGGTGTCTCCAGGAGAAACCTCCCAGTAGGGCTCTAATCTAAACAGTGGCAGCATCCCAGGACTTCTGCAGCTCCAGCCTGGAATTAAGAGACGTTTGGAATACTGAGCAGCACTTTTGTCATCTAAAACCCCCACCTGGAATTTGCTTTTAAGTAGCTGTGTCTTTACTGGAAATCTGAAAGGGAGAAAGCTCTGCCTGCTGGAAATGCAGGAGCTGCTGGGATTGGAGTTCATACTTTGCACTGGCATTTTTAAGAGGTTTTCCCTTTTTTTTTTTCCTTCCTGTCCACAGCTCTGCTCCCACCTGGTAATTGAAGTTAACTATCCATGTGTGGTTTAGTGCAATCCAACCAGCATCCTGCACTTGCAGACATTACACTTGGCATTTGTGCCGTTGGATTCAGAGCAACCATATGGTGCAGGCAGAATTCCCTGAATTTCTGTGGTTGGATCTCAAAGGAAGTAGAGGAGGGGGGAAAGAGGAATATCCTCTCTGCCTCATGTGTGTGCAGGGAAGGGAGTAAAACACTGGCACAAAGAAGCTGTGGCTGCTCCCTGCAAGTGTCCAAGGCCAGGTTGGACAGGGCTTGGAGCAGCCTGGGATAGTGGGAGGTGTCCCTGCCCATGGCAGGGGGTGGGACTGGATGAGCTTTGAGTTCCCTTCCCACCCAAACCAGTCTGGGATTCTGTGATTTTACTGGGAAGAGTCAGTGGGAGCTCTCTCTGCCCAGGGCAGAGGGTTGGACTAAATGAGCTTTAAAGGTCCCTTCAACCCAAACCATTCCAGGATTCCCTGATTCCAGCAGGTTGGAAGCTAAGACCAAGAGCAGGCAGGAGCTGGCTCTGGGTGGCACAGATGAAAACAAGGATTCTCAGGCTGAATATTTTCTTGAAGGGCTGTGTTTTATTGAAGAATTAAAATGTGCTACCAGGAATTGTCTCCAGACTTGCAAACCCACCAAATTCCAGCAGGCTCAGCTCGCAGAATCATGGAATATGATTCTGGAGGGGAACCACAAGGATCATCAAAGTCCAACTCCTGGCCCTGCACACACCTGTGTGCCTGGGGGTGTTGTCCAAGATATTTTAGGCCATCCAAGTGTTTTCCAGGCAGAGTCTCTGCCCAGCTGCTGAAGGGACAATGCTCTTGTGCACATCTAAAGGAGGTTTTGCTGGAAACTCTTGTTTCCAGGTGGAATGAGCAAAGACTCCTGAAATTTTTGCAGTTTGAGTGTGAGGAAGAGTCTGGGGGGTGCCCAGGCTACACATTGATTCCTGTGGAAGGTGTCCCTGCCCGTGGCAGGGAGTTGGAAGTGGATGAGCTTTAAGGTCCCTTCCAACCCAGACCATTCCAGGATTAACAGGGATCGATGGTCCCTTCCGAAAGTTCCCAATTCAAATGAGATCATCTCCTGGGCCATTAGGGGTGGTGGATGGACTGGTCCAAGGCAGATGGATGACAGCTAGGACAGGATATGACACTGGATGGGTCAGCACTGGTGTCTCTGAACATCAGCTGCTGATGTCCTAAGATGAAAAGCTGGAAGAGATGCGTCCAAAGAAAAGCTTTTCTATCCTTCTCTCTGTGATCATGGAGAGGTAACATCCTTCCCAACCCATAAATCCAGTTCCTGGCTGTGGTGGAGAGTCTTCTCCCCCCCTGGAAATGTAATTTCAGGTGTTATGTGCCGGCATAACCTGGCAACCCACCCACACACAGGAGGCAAAGTTATCTAATAACTATTGAATATTTGACTGGGAGCATCTTCCTCTGCAGCCCTGAGCTATTGACTCGCTGAGGGATCTGAGAAGGAAAAATGCAGGCAAGAAAATAGGAATTGGCATTTTCCAGGTGACTCTGCCAGGAGTGATCCGGTGTGCTGGGATGAGGGTTTGTTTCCTATGGAGCAAAGGCAAAGTTGGGCTGATATCCATCATGGATGTGGATGTTGGTATTGTCTGGCACTGGAGAATCTGAGAGTCATGGAATGGTTTGGGTTCAAAGGGACTTTAAAGCCCATCCAGTGCCACCCCCTGCAGGGACACCTTCCACTAGCCCAGGTTGCTCCAACCTGGCCTTGGACACTTGCAGGGATGGGGCAACCACAGCTTTCTGGAACTGTTGCCAGGCCCTCCCACCCTCCCGGGAGATTCCTTCCCAGTATCCCACCTAACCCTGCCCTCTGGCAGAGAAGCCCCATCTGTCTCCTGGTTCCCATTCTCCAGGAACCTCGGATCACTTCCCGAAGCCTTCAGAGATACCCAGTAGAACCTTCAGCCAGGAGTGGGCACTGAAAAGAGGTATCTGCTTAAAACCAGTTGGGGATTTAACCCCAAGTTAAAATCCAGTTAAACCCCCGTTCTCAGGAGTTGTTTAGTGACAGGTTTTGAAAAGGAAAAGCAACAAGAAAACATTTTACAGTACCGGCACAACCTCTCCTCGCTCGCACCACACGCGGCTCCAGGGGTGGGTTTGCTGTAAAATTACACAGTTTTGCATTTTCAAAGACAAACCAGGTGCTCAGCAGCCAGGAATGTCTCCTCTGGTGCTTTTCCTTGTTGTTTATTGTGGCAGGGAGGGGCGCAGGGGTTGCTGTGGGTGCTGGAAGGAGCGTTTGGAGTGGGACGTGTCGGAACTCGAGGGTTGGGTGTCCAGAGGCCACGATCACCTCTGAACAGATCTGACATCCTGCTTTCTGCCTGATGGGGTTGGAAATCAGCTGAGCTCTCCAGGGAGTTTAGAGCTAATGGGGTTGGAAATCAGCTGAGCTCTCCAGGGAGTTTAAAGCTCAGGAGGTTGAATGGAGAGGGCTAAAGAGCATGGAAGGTTTGGGACCTGCTTGGTTGGGACCAGTGCGGGGGTAGCAGCAGTCACCTCATCACCTGGGCTGCTCAGGGCTTTGGGGACCCTGGGGGGACATCCTGACCCCATTGTGTCCCCCACAGCAGCCCTGTCCCAGGGCAGAGCCTGGAGGTGCAGTCCTACTGAGTTATTTTGCTGGGGTCTTCCCAGCGTTTCCTGGTGTATCTTGGATCTGATAAAATCTGCATTCTCACTCCCAAACTTCCAGCCTGGTGACCTAAGCCAGGCTTGCAGGTGAATGGGGCTTTCCTGCATTTGTGGTGCTGCCAAGGGCTGTGTTTGTGCCAGAGCTGCCAGCCCTCCTTCCCCCCCTTAGCCCCTCTGCCCCTCTGTACTGCAGGGCATCAAACCATTCCAGTGCTGAACTCCCACCCCCTGCATGGATAAAGGGGTTGAAAAATGGCAGAAAGGCTCCTTTTGTCCCCAAATCCAGGTCTGGATGCCAAACTTCCCCAGGGACAGGCATCTTTAGGAGGAGGCAGGAGGTTTGGAGCTGTTTTGTAGAGCAGCACTGGGATGGGTCTGGCTTTGGCATCTGCCAGAGTGCTTTGGGCATGATTTGGTGATAAGGAATCCCCATTCCCAGCACTTCCAGACCCCCCAGCACTTCAAATCTGGGATACACACCTAGGGGAATTTCTGTCCAGCTGAACAGAGCCATAAATATGGAGTTTGTGTCAGCTTTAGCTCTTTGTGTTGGCATCTGGAGGAGACAAAATGCCTGATCCAGCATTTTATGTGCTAGAAAAACCCCAAAGGCAGCAGTATTGGATGTCAGGAGAGCCTTGGTGTCCAAGGCTGTCATTTTGATACCTTCTGCCTTTTGTTTTCCAAGTGGAAAGGAGTGAGTGTGCCCTGGAAAGCTGGGAGGTGCTGGAAAAATGCTGTAAAACCACCCTTCTCTTATCACCTTCCTGGAGAACTTCTTAAAAACCAGTTTATGAGAATTGTATTAATTATGTTTGGGGGTTTCTTTGGGGGGTGTGAGGAGTGCCTGTGCCCCACCACTGCAGCTCTCAGGGGGCACTGGGGTGTGGTGGGGTCCCTGGAAGTGGAAGGAAGCAGCAGGTCCCCTTTTTGCTTCCTACACAGCTTGGAAATGGTTAATGGAGGAGTTGGGAAAAAGGGAGAAAAATCCAGTCAGGAGTGTGTGTGTGTGTTCACTGCCCAGCCATAAACTTCTGGAAAATAAGGACTTATAAGGCAACACTGGGAAGAATCTCACTTTGAGCCTTGTGGCATTAATGGGGAGTGGGTCTATTTTTAAATAAATTTGCAAGAGGAGAAATCTTCCCTTTTGTGAAATGGAGGAAAAAGAAAAGTGTTGGGAGCCCTCTGGCTCGAAGTGGAGCCTCCTTGCTCTGGCAGCCCATCAGCCAGTCATCAAAGCTGCTGCTTTTCCTTCACTTCACATTTTTCCTGGGAAAATAAGGAGTTGGGAAGGAAGTGACAGGTGTGGAGTGAGTGATGACAGGGAGGGTGATGACGTGGGGACACAACCCAGCTCCTGCTCCCACTGTAGCTGCTGTCATTGGCCTGTCTCTTACCAGTTGTTCCCAGTTGAGAATGTCAAATTCAGCTCCAAAGGGGGATTTGAAGGGGAGGGAGGAGCTGGAGGCTTGTGCTTTAGGATCTGTGTGTCCATCCCTGGAGATACCAGGGATCCTCGTGTGTTCTGTTGATGAGTTTGTGTTAATTGTGCGGCATTGGGTGAGAAGGACCTTAAGTAAATGCCTGGACAGGAGCAGTACCAGGCTCTGCTGGGATCCTGGGCCAGAGAGGCTTTTCTTGTCCCTGTTGACACATGCCCAGCCACCCCACACCCTGGCACAGCCCGGGCTGGAGACACTGGAGCTCTCCCAGGCACAGCAGCTCCATCAGACGTTTAATCCTTGGCTGCGACGGGGAAAATCTCAAGGTCAAATGTGCACTGTCATGGAGCTTTTCAGCTCCCCCCACTCCTCCAGCCTTGCCTTTTCTGTCAGATCCATATGTCAGCGTGGCTCTTCTCCAGCTGAGGGGGCTCAGCTGGTGTTTCTGTCCCCACTGCACGTGTGAGAGCCTCCCCTCCATCCTCCCGCCGGGAATTGCCCTTCCCTGCGTGTCCCCGAAGGTCTGTGCTTGGAGGGGGATGAGCAGCCCCCCACAGCACGGTCAGGGCACTCAGTTCCATTTTTGGATGGCCAAGAAGGTCTTGTAGAGGACTTGTGCGTGCTGGGGTGTGCAGCTGCATCCCAGCGTGGCCAGAAAACATGGAGCAATCCCAAAGTGGCTGCAGAGCCCGTGCCAAGCGGGAATGCTCCAAGCGGGAATGCTCCAGGGAAGGGCTGGGCTGTGTCTGCAGAGCTCTGCTCCCCCGAGGAGGGGTGAAAGCCCCCCTCTCCCTGGCCATGTGTGTGTGTGATCCTGGCTGTGTGTGTGTGATTCCAGCCCTGCCTTTGCAGGGGAAGGTATCCCGTGCAGGGACAGCTGCGCCACGGGAGCTCTGGCACGTCCCGACAGCAGGAATGTGTCCTGCTCCTCCTCCTGGGAATGCCGGGCGGGCTGTGCCTCCCGCTCCCAGCCCAGTGGGATCCCCACGGAGCGTAGGAGTGGGGGCAGGTGGGTCTGGCAGCAGCAACCCGAGCCCCCCTCGCCAGGCACTGGCAGAGATCATGGATCAGGGTGGGAATTCTGAGTGGGAATTCCAGGGGGGAGGCAGCAGAGGCAGGTTGGCTTGTCAGGAGTGTGTGGGGTTGCATTTGGAGTCACTGAGGTCCTGCCAAGCCCCTTATGTGGGGTCTCAGTTAGGAAAGCCCGTGGCCACCTCTGGAGCTGGGAAAGCCACTGAGTGTGTCTGTGTCTGTCTGTCTGTGTGTCTGTGTTCAGATGCTGCTCCTGGGCTGCCACGAGGTCCATCTGAGGCTGGAAGTGGAGCTTTTCCACAAGGTGACATTGAGGGTGGAGAGGCCCTGGCACAGGTTGCCCAGAGAAACTGTGGCTGTTCCATCCCTGCAGGTGTCCAGGGCTTGGAGCAACCTGGGCTAGTGGGAGGTGTCCCTGCCCATGGCAGGGGTGGAACGAGATGATGTTTAAGGTCCTTCCAACCCAACCCATTGTACCATTCTGTGATTTTTACCAAGCAACACTCAGCTCTCTTGCTGCTGCAAAGCTGTGTGATCACAGCCTGCTCCCATCTGTGCCTGGCCACGGGGACAAGGGACACCCAGCTCTGTGTCACCCCAGTGCTGTCCCCATGGTCACCCCTCCTTGGTGCAGCAGCCACTGGTGCTTCTGCTCAGAGAACAGCCCAGCTCTGTTTGTGACTCAAAGGAGGCTTTAGGGGAGCAGTGGAGAGCGTGTGCTCCTGCTGGGTGGGAAGTCTGGTGGTGTTAAACTGGAGGAGATTCTGGTCAGCAAACTCTGCACAGCAGGGACACGAGGAGGGGGCTGCAAGGCTCGTGTTTGCAACTGAGACAGGGACATCTTGGATAGGGAATACCTATCCTGGGAATACCATCCCTAAAATCCCACCTTGCCTTAAAGGCAGTGCCTCAAGGCCTCTGCTGTGCTCCCCTTGGAGCCAGGACAGCACCACAGCCGAGCATCACACTCACCCTCAACTTTTCCTGCTTTTTCTGCTTTTCCAGCAGCTGGAACAGCAGCTCATCAGTTGATCAGCTCCTTTAGCAGCCCAGGTACATTAACCACGCTGTGCTGCTGCCTAATTATTCTCCATCAGGTAGCGAACTTCCTGGCTGGCTGAATTAGGAGCAATTACAGGTATCGTGGTGTAATTGCTGCTGTTTGCAGGGTGGGTAATTGCCACATCCCAGGAAGCAGCTCTTCCATGTACACACACACTCCAGGGTCAAGGAGCTGCTGTTCTGCCTCACCTCCTGCACTGTGGAGCTGCTGGCTCAGGTGCTGTCCCTCTGTTGGGATCAGCTCATCCTGACCGTGGGAATACCGGATTTTTCCAAGAGCTTCCTCCCTCTTGTATCTTCTGCCTCCTTTGGGCTTGCTCTGGTGTGAGTGGCTGGGCTGGGGAGCTCAGTGCTGCTTCCTTGCCCCCATGAGCATCTCCAGCTCTGCCCACCTGCAGGACAGCAGGGAATCCATGCTGGAGTGGCACAGTCCTTGCTTTAACCTCAGCCTGGAACATCTCCCTGATGTTCACACGCTGCAACACACTCTGTATTTATGTATTTATACACATTTTTGTGATGCACTGGGAGAGCATTTGAGGGCTGAGGGGTTTCTCCCAGCAGCAAAGAAAGTTGCAACCCAAACTCCCTCTGAATTCCCATTTTGCTGCGTGTTGCTCCGTCCGTTTTCCGTGTCCGGACCCGCTCCCTGCTGCCAGTCGGGATGTTTGTCCCACAGGGGACAAACTGCTGAGTCT
The DNA here is from genome assembly GCF_001715985.3 of Manacus vitellinus. Lineage (NCBI taxonomy): Eukaryota > Metazoa > Chordata > Aves > Passeriformes > Pipridae > Manacus > Manacus vitellinus. Next base: position 4,999,201 of record NW_021938949.1, read on the forward strand.
GTTGTTGCATTTTGCTACCTGCTATAATTATCCTACCTGAGTTTTCTGTGGCTTGGAGCCAAAGGTTTGCTGCTGAGCTTGGCTGGAAGCCTCGTGCTGGTGGGTCGGGAATGACGTGAGCTCAGGTCACGAGTGCTGGTGCAGAGGAGCTGTGGCTGCAGCTCAGGGACAGCTGTGCAGGTGAGGGACAACATCTGGCCTGGCTAAACACAGCAAACAACTGCCTTGGGATCAGCCAAGCTGTGAAATCCCTGGTTCTGTTGGGAGAATGCTCTTTATGGAGCATTTGCCATCCCTGGAGGTGTTCAAGGAATGAACAGCTCTCTGCTCTGGTTGACAACGTGGTGATGGGTCACAGGTTGGAGTCGATGATCTTGGAGGTCTTTTCCAACCTAAATGATTGTGATTCCATGGAGAGGGAATCCGTGCTGGGGTTATTTTTGTGCCTGGGCTTTGCAGCAATCCCAGTTCCCTTTCCCTGGACCGCTGGTGATATCCAGTAGCCAGCAGCCTTTAATCACCAGGAAATATTTTCTATAGATCTTTCAGAATATCTCCTTCGGCCTGAAATTCAAATAAACATTGCCATGTTTGGAAATCTCCCTGGTGTGCCCCCCCCTTTCCTCTCTGCATGAACTTTTGCTGAAGGGTGACTCATCAGAATCCCTTTCCTGACAACAGAAATACCCGGCTGAGCCTCCGGTGGGATCGGGAGGGCTTTGGATCCAGCAAAAGCCAAGCCACCCACGTGCCCTTGGCCATCAGATGGATTTTCCCCATTTTTGCTCTTTTTATCCCCATTTTTTTCCTTTTTGCCCCCATTTTCACTCCCATTTTCTTGTTTGGTTGTGCAGTTCAAGCTCCTTCCCCAGCAGCAGGAGCGATGTCGTGGCATGGATGTGCCATGTGGATGTGCTGTGATCCCAGGTGCTTCCTTCCCAACCTGGAGGCATCTCTTCCCCCTTAAACACAACCCAGGCTGTATTTATCCCTCCTCCCTGCCCTCTCCCCTCCGTGTAGAGGATTTAAATGCAAATATTAACTTCTGGCTTTAATCCTCCTGAGTGGTGGGTGGGGAGGTGGATGAGCATAACAATTAGTGCTGGTCACCCAGGCTCTTTAATTAATGCTCTGCAAAATTACACTTTCGTGAGGGATAACTTTAAAGGCATAATTAGAGCTGTGTAACAATTAGCCAGGCTGGTGGGGATGGGAGAATTCCCAGTTTGGCAATCGATGGGAACAAATCTGGGAACTCTGATGGATCTGAGGGGACAAAATCAAATCCATCCCCAAGCCCCTATTTTTGTTTGCCCCAAAACCAGGAGAAATGAAAGTGCTGATGAACCAGCAGTGATGAAAGTGTGAGGATGGATTTAGGTGGGATATTGGGAAGAAATTCTTCCCTGTAAGGGTGGTGGGATGGGTTTCTCACAGGAGCTGTGGCTGCCTCTGGATCCCTGGAATAGTCCAAGGCCAGGTTGGATGGGGCTTGGAGCAACCTGGGCTAGTGGAAGGTGTCCCAGCCCATGGCAGGGGGTGGAATTAGATGGTGTCTAAGTTCCCTTCCAAAGCATTCCATGGTTTTATGTCAGGCATTAAAAATAATCCAACTTTTAGGGCTTCAGGGCTCATTCCCAGGGAGGTGCTGTTGGTTTAGTTAAACACTGGCAGAAGCCCTTTGGGGTAAAACCTATCCCAGATGGCAGGGGGACTTCCCAAGAACTATTTACTTCTTGTTAAAAGTCAGTAGAAATTCCCCAAAAGCCCAAAGTAAGAACAGAAGAACGTTACACACACAGCACACAGTGAGTTTTATCCCAGTTCAGTCATTTCCCTCCTCTCCCTTGTCTCCATCTCCACCCCTGGCTCATCTTTTAAGGAGGTTTCCTTAGAAAACTGGCAATTTCAAGCTCGAAACCTTCCTTTTTAGGCTTTGCCCAGCCAGCAGCAGCCCCCAGGGATGGAGAATCTTGACCTGCCCTTGGCTGCTCTTTGTTTTCCAGGCTCTTCCCGTTGATTCCCCAATGAAGTGCCTGTGCCTTGTTCCTTGCCGTGACCCCACGGTGCTTCCAGGACAGTTAGAAAATCAAATATCTCCTGATTTTCTTTTGGGATGTGGAAAACAAACCAAAAAAACCCCTCCACATAAGCATGTTGAGAGTCCTGGCCCAGAGAGTGGATTTAATATTTCTCCAGTCACTGGAAAACACTCAGAAAGGAGGAAAAAGTGTAAAGGGGAAGAAAAAAATGAAAGAAAACCATTGCTGCCTTTACCTTAGCTTATATTTCTTAATTTATTTTATGAAATACAATCTCCAAATGTTCTAGCTGCCAGCTTTTTCTCTTTGATGGCCTCATAAATCCCCTAAATTAAAATTTTCACCCTAAAATACAGTGACAATCTATTGATTTCATAGAGGAGATGAAGCTAAAGGTGTAATCGTGTGTAGGGCTGAACAGTGGACTTGCAAACACGTGGGAAAAGGCCTTTAAATGAAATAGTTTGGGATTCATCTTTCCTGCTCCTTGATAATTCCCTGCCTGGTGGTGACTCCGAGCTCTCCGGGGGGAAAACGAGAATGTTGCCTGGGAAATTGTTGCTTCAAATAGAGGCAATTCCAGAGATTTACAGAAAAGAAAGAGCTTTGCAGGAAGGACATGAGATCCCCCCCCTCCCATTTCTGAGGAGGAAACGCTGCTTTGCATTTCCAATGTGGAATAATAGCACGAGCCCTTTTATCAAAATTCACATTTCGAGTTCGGTTTGGGAGGTTAAATTTAAATTTAACTTTTTTTTGGGGGGGGGGCAAAAACCTTTCCCACAAGATCTGCAAAATGCTGGATAAGATCATGGCTTGGAACTGCTGCCTGGCCTTGGGCTTGTCTCAGTTTTGGGGGCTGTTTTCCAGCTCTCCCCCATCCCCAGGCATTCCCTAATTGCCTGCCTGGCTCCATGCAATTATTTTAAGGATACGTCCCCTGGCAAAAAAAAACTGCCACACTGGTTGCTTTAGTTCCTTCTTCAATTTTTCTGGGCTGCTTTCAGCCAGGCATTCGTCTGCCAGGGTGATCCAGGGCTGGAAGGGGAACAAGAATTCCCATCTCCAGAGGAGTCGGGCGGGAGGAAGGGAGGGAGCCCTCGGAGCTCCCATGGCCCTGTTTGCACCCCATCCTGGATCCACCACAAAGGCAGGCTCCTTCCTCTGCCCACAGCCAGTTTTCCATCAAAATAATTAATAATAATAATGATAATAATGGTAGGAATAGCAAACCTGGGCACCAACATCAGGATCCCAATTCCTGTTGAATTCCCTCTCTGATTTCCATGATTTTTCCCTTGATCTGCAGTGAAGGGGAGGGTGTAACCTTAAAAAGAAAAAAAAAAAGGAAAAATGCACTGATATTTCCCTTTTAGGTCTTTTCTCCCACTTTTCCACTTATTCCCTCATTATTTAAGGAATATATCCATGCATATATCTATATATGCATATACTCACATGATGGGTGTCAGTCTCCCCCCAGCCCTGAACTAGGGCAGGACTCCTCTTGTGCTCCGAGCTCAGAATGCCATGCCTTTTTTCCCAGTGGATTTGGCATTCCTCATGGAGCCAGTGGGATGTTTTAGGCAGGGAGCCACAAATAACACGAGGAGCAAAGCCAGGACTGGGGCTGGTTTTGAGCTTTGCTTGTAGCTCATTGTCCTAGAGTGGGATAGGGCAGTTTTGGGATCACCAGGAACGGGCTGACATTTCAGATCTTAATTCAATTTTTCCAATTAATTCAATTTCTCCAATTTAATTGAATTTTTCCAATTGCTCCAGCTATTGGCCTTCACCTTGTGCTGCCAGGTCAAGAACAAGTTTACACCTCCCTTCCAGAGTGATTATAAAGCAGCTTCCCTAAGAAACCTCCCGGGAATAGGTTTAATTGGGCTCTAAACAATAAAATGGGAACTTCATAGATTGTTATTCATATGTGACTTTTTTTTTTTTTTTTGCATTTATACCTTGTCAGCAGCTTGTAACTATGGTAACAACAGCAAGATGAAACAGAAACTTGATTAAATCAATACATCAGACAAGGACCTACCAGAGACTCTTCACCCCCCAAACAGGAAAACTGCTGAAAAGCAAGATTGGAGGGTGGTTTTCTTTTCCCTGTTGGCAAATCATCTGGGATCGCTGTATTTATTTTTTCAACTCTTGCCTTTTCATTTCCCCCCCCCCTCTTTTGTAACAAATTGGGCCTGTCACTTGGATTGCAGTGTTTTGCATAGTTGCAAAGTCATGAGGCAGAGGAGAAAAATGAATACAAGTTGTTGGGTTTTTTTTTTTTTTAAGTTGGGAAACAGGCTGATGGTCCCCAAAGCGATTTAAACCCAGTGGTTTGGCAAAGCTCTGCCTGGGTGAGGAATCTCTTAGACCTGGTCCTTCTTTTTGAAGGAATTTTCGTGTTGGGAAGTGGCTGGGATGCCACATCCACCCTTCCCGTTGTGTTTCCATGGTGTGGTTGCACGAGAGGGGTCACAAAGTCCTTTGGGAATTGTTTGCCCCCATAATAAGTGATATCAATTCCAAGGTGGAGGCTGTGCAGCCCCACTGCTCCAGCCTGCACTGAGTAGGTTGTGTCCTTCCAGCTCCCAGGATAATCTGGGAATGTTGTTCCAGCTTCAGGAAGCTGGAATTGTGCTCAGCCTCTACTTCCCATTCCCATGGCAGGAATAAACAATTCCTGTCAGCTTCAACAGTTCACCTGGAGTTTGTAAAAGCTCCCTTTTAGCCAGGCTTGAGTTTTCCAGGGGGATAAACACCAGGAGAACCATCAGGGATGTGCGTGGCAAGGCCGGGAGCCCGGCATGGCATTCCATGAGTGTTGGGAAGAGAGGGATAAATCCAGCTGGGAATTATCCCTCCATGCTTAGCCTGTGTGGTGGTGCACAGGGGATGCAGGATGTGACCCACAGTTTGTGAACCCTTAAAATAAATCCATGGAGTTCATTGAATCCTGGAATGGTTTGGGTTGGAAGGGAACTTAAAGCTCATCCCATTCCAACCCTGTGCCATGGGCAGGGACACCTTCCACTAGCTCAGGTTGCTCCAAGTCCAGCCTGGGGGGTTTTTTGGGGTGGGGTTTCTTTTTTCCCCTGCATCATGCAAACTGATTTTAACTTGGTTTAATTATTTTCATGGAGAAACTTGAGCTGACAGTGGTATGCAACTGCAAGGAGCCTTAGAAACCTGAGTAATAGAGAATCTGGGATGAATGTAATTCCTGCTCTGCTTCCACCAGGAGACTAAATAAGAAATGCTGAGCCCCAGACTTGTCCCTGGCCAGGAGCAGACAGGCTTGGGGCCCCAAATTAAAACCACATTCTTAAATCATGTTAATGGGCCTGGGATGTGGTTCCTCCTTCAAGCTCCTTTGTCAGCCACGGGAAGGCTCCTTCTCCTGGTTGGGCTGGAGACAGTTTGTTCCCTTTGGTGGAACCAGCTGGTGAAATCACAGCCAGTTCCCAAAATTGCCTCGTTAAGGAGTCGCTGCCTGCGGGTTCCACTCGTGGCCCCTCCTGCACCATCCCCGGGAATGAACTCCCCCAGCATCTCCTCCAGGCTTTTCCTGCCTGCTCAGCCTCAGGCAGGGAACTCCCCATCCCAAGGGAACTCCCCATCCCAAGGGAACTCTGTGCTGACCCCAGTGCTGGGTTGCCCTGCAGCTCTCTGAGCTCAGGGAGCCCCAATGTCTGCAGGGTTGGGTGGTGCTCGTGCAGAACCTCCCTGGGCTTGCTGAGGGTTTGTGTGGCTCCAAAGGAGTTTCCATCATTGTGGATTGGGGTCTTCCCTCTGCCTCACCCTGCGAATGCTCATCCAACAGGCTGGGATAAATCTTGCTTGTTGCTGTCTTTCCTCTGGATACTTAGAGTAAGTTAAGAGACAGTTTGGGGGTGCTCTGGATTGCAAGATGTTATAGAATCACAGTCATAGAATGGTTTGGGTTGGAAGGGACCTTAAAGCTCATCTAGTCCAAACCTTGATGTAGGAAGGGACACCTTCCACTGGCCCAGGTTGCTCCAAGCCCCGTCCAGCCTGGCCTTGGACACTTCCAGGGATCCAGGGACAGCCACAGCTTCTCTGGGCAACCTGTGCCAGAGTCTCCCCACTCTCACAGGGAAGAATTCCTTTCTAATATCCCATCTAAACCTATTTTAGTTTATCCCCCTTGTCCTATCCCTACAGACCCTGGTAAAAAGTCTCATTACAGTTCCAGAGTCGTGATTTTGGAACGATCTTCCCGGGGTATCCATTCCCAAAGCTGCCTCAGCTGACGTGATCCTCTTGGCAAGGGCTGCCAGGAGGTTACATCTCTTATCTTTTAGACATTTCTATTCTTGTAAAACACAGTTTTTCAAAGACTTAGTGGCTGAGTTTGGGCAGTTTCTTTAAATAACCCTGATGATAAAGTGTTATCAGAGAAAGGGCCATCTGTTCCCTTGCACTGTCAGAGGAGTGGAGTGGAACCTCTCCCCGCATCCCTTCCTCCCTCCAGCCTTCCCCAAGTCCAGCTCGGGCTCCACCACCTGTCATACCCATTTCAAACCTCTCCCAGACCTCTTTTCCCAGCTATTTGTGTGCCCAAAGTCCAGGTCTCCTTGGAGGAAAGGTCACTCTCTGCACCTGGCTGATGTGCCGGGAGCTTCATCCCTCGGAATTCCTCCCTCGTTCCACGTGGCTCACGTGTGTGTGGTTGGCCCGGACCAGAGGGACCAGTTAACCTTAATCAAGGAAGGCAAATGAAAGGCTGGGAAATAATCTCGTTGAAGTGTTTAGATTTAAAGATCTGACATTAGAGAGAGTAAATGTCAAATTGAGTTTAAACAACAGCAGAACGCTTGAAGGGCCAAATTTCTCTCTGGTGGATATGGCTGCAAATCCATTTCCTTCCCGCAAGGAATTTGGCTGGATTTCTGAGCGAGTCCTGTTTGGAATTGTGAGGCTGCTGAAGACCAACCTATGGCTCCATCCCCCTGGCTCAGGGAGTCCCTGCAGCCCACCTTTTTTTTTTTTTGATGCCCCTTGTATTTTCCCAGCTCTTTCCGCCACACCTTGCTTTCTGTGTTGACTGGGTCCCTCTCCAGGGCATTTTCTACTGACCCCACCAGGCAGGATCCCCCCAAGCATCCCAGGGTTCTATTTCCCACAGGAATGTGTCGGTCTCTTGTCCGAAGCAACAAGTGATGGGACGAGAGGAAACGGCCTCAAGGTGCATCAGGGGAGGTTTAGGTTGGATATTAGGGAAAATTTCTTCATGGAAAAGGTTGTCAAGCATTGGAACAGGCTGCCCAGGGTGGTGGAAGAGTCCCCATCCCTGGAGGGGTTTAAAAACCGTGTGGATGTGGCACCTGGGGCTATGGGTTAGTGGTGACCTTGGCAGTGCTGGGGGAACAGTTGGACTCGATGATCTTGGAGGGATTTTCCACCCTAAATAATTTATAACTCCAATGATTTTGAATCTGTTCTGTTTCTCCTGAAGGGCTTTTTGCTCCCATACAGGAAACAGTGTTTAATCATCCCTTGACGGAACAGAAAAGCAGGGAAGGTTCTCACACAGGGGTTTTCCTCAGAAACTGTTAAAAATTGATCCAACGCCGAGAAACCTCGTTGGGCTCAGTGGGAGCTTGGTCTTTAGTTGGGAACTTATTTATGAGGTCCTGTAATGAAGACAGATGATGTTTATGGCACCTGGAATAGAAAACAGAGCTTGTAATTGAGAGTGCAGGAAGGTGGTGGTTGAATTAAGTACAAGCCCCAAGAAAGCACCTGAAAAAATACCAGGATTCTGATGCTGCCTTGAGACGTGTGTGCTGGAGATTAATTCCAAATGCTTCTATAGGATCTTGGAATGGTTTGGGTTGGAAGGGACCTTAAAGTTCATCTCATTCCAACCCCCTGCCATGGGCAGGGACACCTTCCACTATCCCAGGTTGCTCCAAGCCCCGTCCAACCTGGCCTTATTCAACCCAAATAATTCCATGTAGATGTACCCACCAGGACTCTGTGGAAGGCAGAAGGTCCTTGCAGCTCCACAGAGGGTGAGTGGCAGGAGCGGCATGGAAGGAACATTAATTAAAGAGTAATTGGCTTTAATCATCTCTGGAGCCGCCTCGCTTGATGAGTTCTAATTACTGTGGAACAGAATTGCTGGAGGCTACACACAAAATGACCCAAAATGTGTTGTCACAGAGCAGAGAAATAACACATGGTGAGATAATGTCCAGGGTCCTCCTGGGGGGACAAGAGAAGGTGTGGAAGGTGCAGACATGTTGGAAAAACAACATCACTTGTAAAGAGGGGGATTTGTGTGTAGGACACAGGGATGAGCTGACCTGGATGAACTGAAGGTGCAGAAGGTGCTGTGGGATGGGGTGTGACCATCAGATAAACCAATAAACTCGTCTAATAACCCACTCCTGGTGGGTACAGCTACATGGAATTATTGGGTTGAAATAAGGCCGGGTTGGATGGGGTTTGGAGCAACCTGGTCTAGTGGAAGGTGTCCCTGCCAGACAGAACTAATAGCCTTAGCTGAAGGTTGGGGCTGGACATGGCCCAAACCACAGCTGATTGATGGGCTGCTTGAGCTTTTTGGAGGCAGAAGGTTTGTTTTTCCAAGGGTTATGTTTTGTGTTGGGATTCCCTGAAGAATTTAGGGATGGCTCAAATTTAGCACACCCCTGCCACCCCAATATATGGATTCTCCATGACCTGAAGCACCAGCTGGATGGGCAGCCCTGGCTGATGTTTGGAGCCCTGTGCTGGGTCTGAGCTGCAGGCTCTGAGATGGTTCTTCCCTGTATTTAGCACAGAAGGAAAAATTTGGTTTGCAGAACAAGGAGATCACCATGGGCAGAGGGGCTGGCTCTGGTTTTCTGGTTATGATTTTCTGGTTCTGGTTATCTGGTTCTGGTTTTCTGGCTCTGGTTATCTGGTTCTGGTTTTATGGTTCTGGTTTTCCCACCAATGGCTTTGCAGCACCCTCACCCCAGCACTTTGTCCCCCGTGGCCACTTTCAGAGTTGTCATCACTGAATAACAACACAGGGCTCAACATCCATGAATTAGGTCCTCCAAGCTTATAATTTGGGCTGGTCTAACAGTGTGATCCTCCAGGAGCTGCGCTCACATCACACACACCAAATTCCCACTCCGGTATCATCTTCCAGGGCTTCCCCCCCGTCCTCCGTCCCTTCCCCCGGCAATTACTCAGCTGTTTCTCAGCTGTCCCGTGCTGGGTGTTGCTGGCAGGGATGAGAAGGCTTATCCCTTTTTTTATGGCTGGGATGAGCTGCCCCGGAGCTGCTGGAACAGCTGTGGCTCGGGCAGAGCCGAGTGCCGGGCGTGGCAGCGCCGGCTCCGGCGGGAGCGCCGACTCGGAGGGCTCGGGATGGTTATTTGTGCTCCCTGAGCCTGGTGTTCCTCGTGTGTGTGGGAGACTGATGGCCAGGCTTGGCAAAACGAGGCTCTCTGGAGGTGTGTAATGAGGGAAGGGCCGGTAAAATAGAACCGATCTCCTCAGGCTCGAGTCCTGACAAATCCTCGCGCTCCCGGGGCGGTCTCCTCGCGCTCCCGGGGCGGTCGCTGGTTTTCACGCCGTGTTCTCCCCGAGGCTGATGGATGAGGACCTGCTTCCCTTCCTCAGCCCTTCCATCTACCAGGAAGGCCATTTGCAGCTGCTGTCAGATTTGGGTTTTAACCTGTTTTGCTGGGTTTTTTCCGTGGCTTGGGGCATCCCACTCTCAGCCCCGCGTTCTGACAGCCTGTTAGTGTTGCTGTTTAGCAGATCCTGCCCCTGCGGCTCCCACAGCCTGTGTTTGTCTTTTCCTGATGGAGACAAAAAGCTGGATTTCTCTGAGGCAATTCTTTATACTGAGTGCAAGCTTTTCCAAAGCCTGCAACTCTGGGAGGATAAAGCCACAGCACGAGAGGGCTGCTCTGCTGGGCTCTGCCTCGGGAAAGCGGCCAAAAAGTGTCGCTTGGGCACGTTCTAAAGTTGGTCTTAGTTCGATTTTGAGGCAGTAAAGGCTGATTGACCTCGAGAAGGAAAGGCAGCAGCAGTAATTATTGTCATTGGGCCGTGTGGGGGGTTGTAATTAAATACCCATCTTGATCCTCTGTTTTTACAGACCTGGCACCTTCTGTGCTGCTTTCACGTGCTGTGAGGAGGAGAAGCCTGATCAGGTCAGACCCACTTGTGCTCTTGTCGGTTCTTTTGTCTCTGGAGGCAGCTCAGTGTCAGCATTGCTCCTGCAAGAAGCACTGAAGGTGCTCTCTCCCGTGTTTTCAGGCGAGGTTCAAGCAAAGGCAAAAGCTTCTCTGGCCCCTTTTTGTCTTCCAGCCCCAACATCCCAGAGCAAAGGCCTTGGCTTCCCTCGCCCTGCAGGTTGGCAGGTCCTCTGCTGGTGCCTCCCTGCAGCTCTGCCTGGGGGTGATGGTGGTGGGGGGCTGCAAGAGGACCCAGGAGGAGCTGCTGGGCTCCTGTCTCTTCGTCTCTTCATCCCTTGAGGTTGTCTTTCAGCCCCAGTGCCTTTTGGGAAAGGAGGTCCCCATATTGTCAGCTGTTCCCTCGGTTCTTTTGCATCCCCTCTCCTGATTGTCCTTGAGATGTGAACCCTCAGCAGCAGGACCCTGCAGCTCCCTGCCCTCCTGTCCAGATCAAGGCAAGAAATGGGGGATTAACACCCCAAATCTGATGTATCCATGGTCATCTAATACCTCAAACAGCAGAGGTTAATAATTTCCTGCCCTTTCCTGATCTTCCTGGCTGGATCCTTTTCCCTCTTTCTCCTGACTTCAGAGTTCTCTCATTCCTTCATTGTGTGGTGTGGCCGACCACAGCTCCCCACCACAGCCTGGGCTTCTTCCAGCCTTGGTGGGAGACATTTCAGCACTGAATTATCCCCCCAGTGAGCCTGTCAAGTTTCCCTTAAGGAGAAAGTGATACCGGGAAAGGGACTCTGAAAAAAAAAATCCTAATTTCAAAACAACAAATGGATTTGGGGTTGATGCTGTTTCGTGCTCGTTTGCTGAGCTGTGCAGGGGGAACTGCTGTGTGGGAAACAAAATGTGTGTGTGAGGAGGTGACCCCAACCTCAGTGGGGTGTTTTTCACAGCTCCAGGTGCCTGTTGGTTGTCACAGGAGCGAGGTGTTATCTCACTGTTACCCCTTGACTTGAATGGAGCGTTCGGGTGCCTTGAAACACTCCCACCCTCGGGGGAGAATTTGGGAAGGAATCCTTCCCTGGGAGGGTGGGGAGGCCCTGGCACAGGTTGCCCAGAGAAGCTGTGGCTACCCCCATCCCTGCAAGTGTCCAAGGCCAGGTTAGATGGGGCTTGGAGCAACCTGGGCCAGTGGAAGGTGTCCCTGGGTTGAACTAGATGAGCTTTAAGGTCCCTTCCAACCCAAACCAGGCTGGGATTCTGTGATCCAGAGGACTGAGGTGCACGGATGGACTTTATATATAACTGAGGTTTATGACCTACAAGAACCACTGTAACCAAAATGCAGAACAGCCCCTGCCCTGCCTCTGCCTGCTTTTCCCAGGCTGACATTTCCAAGGGCAGAACAATTTCTCCCTGGCTGCTCCTGCCTTTGTGGCACCAAACACATTCCCATTCCCGGTGTCACACTCTGAGATAACTGAAAAGCTGTTCTGGGCTTGTTTAGCAAAATGAAATTGTATCTCCTGCAGCCTTTAAGGAAAAGTCATGTCACCAGTCAAGTATAAAGAATTGCTGACCCATGTTGCTGAGATAAGGGTATAATATCAGGCTTTTTTTTCCCCCCTCTGCTCCGTGCTCAATGGAAGTCAGGAGTGTTCCTGCCTGGAGACACAAATCAAAGCCCGTCACTGTTACCTGCAGTGAGATGATGCTGTTGGGAACACCATCAGGAGCCCAGGGTGTGGCAGGACCCAGCCCCCAGGGCTGCTGCCGTGTGGGAATCCCGGGCAGAGGGTGCCTAAATCCCAGTGCCTGCATTTTTCCGCCTGCCGGGTCCCACTGCCATTCCAGCGTGTGGAAGGAATTCCCTGAGCCTGGCGGGAGCTGCTTTTATCTGCACAGATACCAGGACCCCTTTTGGAAAATGTGCTGGGGAGAGGAAGATAATATAATAGGAATGTGACAGTGAGAGGGAAAGGTGAAGCAGTTAGAGGAGACAAGGCCTGACAGCCCGGGATGGAAAGGGATACTTAGAGGAGGAGATAATTCCTATCTTTATGCCCAGGGAGAGTTCTGTCCATTAGTCACTTTAACATTAATAAGAGTTGTGTGGCCAAGTCCTCAAAAGTGGCTTATTATGAAGAGCACAGCCCACTATAAAACCTGTCATCCCCGGTGATAGACTTGCCCTGCAGCTCCGTTATCCCAGAAATGTGATGATGGAGAGAAATGAGGGCTGCAGTCTGAGCAGCTGCTCTCTGGGAAGAGCCATCCAGCCCATCTTGGCTGCCCTGTGCTCTCTGCTCCCACCCCAGCCCCCCTACTGGCATTGGCCCCTCTGCTGGGGGTGTTCTGGAAGTAGCCACGGAGCCCTCTGGCATGACTGGAGAAGGAGACATGTTGAATTCTTCATCCCAGTGCATCTGGAGGAATTGGATGCTCAAAGGGCCTTGTTGGAGTAGGATGAAGAGCTCTGTTCTTTTTGGTTCTCTGGCTCAAGCTCGTTCCAGCCCTCACCCTCCAACAGCCCAGGGGGGTGCTGGGGCTCGTGGCCTCCAGCCAAGTCCATCCAACCTGGCCTTGGACACTCCTAGGGATGGGGCAGCCACAGCTTCTCTGGGCAACCTGTGCCAGGGCCTCACCACCTGGATAGCCAGGAATTCCTTCCCAATATCCCATCTATCCCTGCCCTCTGGCAGTGGGAAGCCTTTCCCCCTTGTCCTGTCACTTCATGCCTTTGTCCCAAGTCCCTCTCCAGCTCTCCTGGAGCCCCTTTAGGCCCTGGAAGGGGCTCTCAGGTCTCCCTGGAGCCTTTTCTTCTCCAGGTGACCCCCAGCCCCCCCAGCCTGGCTCCAGAGCAGAGGGGCTCCAGCCCTTGGAGCATCTTTGTGGCTTCCTCTGGACCTGCTCCAGCAGCTCCACATCCTGGACTTGTCAACAGGGCCAAGGAGGAGAGCAGAATTTGGGGGATGTGAGACAGTGGGTGAGTTGGTTGAGGTTTAAGAAATAAAACAAGGAGCCACCTGTGAGTAGAAGAGGGATGATCCCTGATTTTCTGGGCTTACTCTTGGTGTTCAATCCTTTGAAGTCCGAAGCTTATTTCTTGCCCTGCGAGGGTGGAATGAGACACTTTTTGACTTAACAAGCAGAAAAGAGAAGCCAAGAGAGAGAGTGCAGGGCCAGATTCCGAGGCTGACAACAGACCCTCCAGCAGGTTACGGGGTGGTTTGATGGTGCAAAGAGCCACCACTCACCAAGGTTCACCTGAAGGTCACTCAGGTGCAGTTCCTGCCCCCTCCCCGGGACCCCACGGAGCCGCATCCGCCTCAGCTCACCCACATTCCCAGGCTCCCCTTTCCAAGCTGGCAGCTGCCAGGTGCTTCTGGAGCGCTTCAGCAGCGTTCCCTTGGCAACAGGGTGCGATGTGGATACCAAGGTGTGCAGGAGAAACACCAAACTCCACATCCAGCCACTTCATTCCAGGGTGAGCCCCGTCCCGCGGCCTGTTGAATGCCCGGCTATTCCTGGTTCTCCCAGGCAGGGGGTATTTTTAGCTCTGACACGTTGCAAGGATCAAATATCCCTCAGGGCCGGAGGCTCTCGACGCGGTGCCGGGGAATTCGCGCGGGGGAACCCTTGGGATTGACCGTGTAAGTTAAGACCGGCCTGGGCTGCCAAGGATGAGCTGGATTTCCCAGCCATCCCACCCGGCTGCTCCGTCTTTGGGGGGGTCCAACCCGGCGTCACGTGCTGTGAACTTGGTGGCACCACAAGGCTCCTCTGCCCCTGCTCCCTGCGACATTCCCCATCCCCAGGAACGACTGACACGGCGGGAAAGATTCCTTATGCCAAAGGTTTTTAAACAGAGGGGGGAAAAAATGAACTTTGTGTTTGATCCGTGGCAGTGTGGGCTCGTCAGAGCTCCCGCTCTCCTTCTCCCGCTCCGTTTATTAATTTGTCCATCTGCTCTGAGGGAAAGTGAGGGAAGGGTTTTATGGGGGGGGGTTTTCTCCTTCCTTTTGCAGTCCAGGAAACCAAAGGGAAAAAAAAAACGAGCTAAGGAATCTAGGCCATCCCATTGTGACTCTATCTGGGGCTTAAAACCATCGTGCTGGCCTTGTTTGAAAGCGCCCGGTGCTTTCGCAGTCTCGCTCTTTTGATTTTATTCTGATTTTCTTTTATTCAGTCATCTGGAACAAGCAGGCACAGAGGGGAGGTGAAAGCAGGGAACGCTGATAATAGTTCTTTGGCAGCAAGTTGGGCATAAAATAGCTTTATCTGTGGGTTTTGTGCTTTTTTTTTTCGCTCCCATTCGCAGCAGATGAAAGGCCCCGGTGGAGGGGCCGGGGCAGGCTGGTTATCCCCGGGCTGTGCTGCTGGCAGGGGTTGTGCCGTGGCAGTGGAGTGGCCCACCCCAATAGTTGATATTTTGCTGGAAATCTCTGGCCTTTTCTGGGAAATCTTTGTCCTTTCTGCACGTTGGTAGTTGCTCCACATCCCCTGCTCCGACCTCGGCTCCATCCCACTCCTGTGCCCACCATTGTGCCAAGAGCATCCCAACTCCCAGGATAAACACATCAGGAAGTTGAATCACAGAATGGTTTGGATTGGAAGGGGCCTTAAAAGATCATCCATTTCCAACTTGAAGGCTTGCACATTCCCACTGTGGGTTTTTGGCCCCTGTATCCCACTGGCAGCTGTCCAGACCTGGTTTTTTCCCCCATGGAGTTTCCATTGCATTTTGCTTCCTGCAAACTCATATTTTGCTGGTTTGGTGCAAACCCCTTCCCTGCAGTCTCTGAATCTGCTGCTTGCAAGCTCTTGCTTATTTATTTTAATCATGCCAATAGCCCAAAACTTCCCAGTTCCCTGCTCCTGTGGCAGGATGCTCAGAGGTGAGATCGTAGAATCATGGAATGGTTTGGGTGGGAAGGAACCTTAAAGTTCCTTAAAGGAACCTCAACCAGTTCCACCCCCTGTCATGGGCAGGGACACTTTCCACTAGCCCAGGTTACTCCAACCTGGCCTTGGACACTTCCAGGGATGAGGCAGCCACAGCTTCTCTGGGCAACCTGTGCCAGGGCCTGCCCACCCTCAGTGTCTGCTCACGGATTCCCACGGGAGGGACAGGCTCAGATTCCCTGTGCTCTGTGTGTTGCTCTGTGCTCTCTCCTTCACCCCCTTCTCTCTGAACCTTTCTTTGAGCCCAGAAGGTGGGGTTTCCCTCCTTTCCCAGCCCGTGTGTGATCCCTGCCAGTCTCACACTGTGGATGTGTTAGCGCTGGTTCCCCGGTGGGTTGCTGGTGTTTGTTCAGCACAGTAAATACCTGTGTTCAAAGGCAGCTTTGATGTGGGTTATGATGCTGCAGAATGTGTTTTATAACAGAGGAGGAAAACACTGGGCACAGGTGGCTGAGAACAGCCTGTTCCTGTGCCCACACAGAGGGCTTGGATGGTTTGTCCCCAGAACCCACTGGAGCACGTGGGATGCAGAACATGGCCAGTGCCTCCAGCCCCCGGGGACTGGGAGCCACCTGCAAGAGCAGATATTGCAGCAGCCAGGAGTGTTTTCTCAGCTGGGAAGCCAGACTTCATCCCTGACCATTCCCAAGGCAATTTTGAGGCTGTTGTCTGGTTTCTGTGTTGTTTTGTTTCCCTGGATCTCCGAGGGGCTGCGGAGCAGCAGCCACACAACACCAGGGCACTTGTTGAGCTCAGCGGAGCTGTTTGTGCACAGGGCATAGCCTGGAGCTGCTGATGACTCTTCCTGGGACTGGGAAGCAAGATGAGGATGGGGATGGGATGCAGGAGGCCAGGATGGTGCCACTCATTGCACCAACACCTCAGCTGAGCAGCTTGGAGAGGTGGAGGGGAAACCAGAGTATGGGGTGCCAAGGGCTCCCCAAACCAGGGTGCAGGCAGAGAGCTGTCCGTGTTTTCCATGAATTGTCCCTGTCCCTGGCTGCTCCCTGGTGATTTGAAGCAAAGCCTTGGAGCAGAGGATGGACACAGGAGCATTTTCCTTCCTGCATTTCTCTCCTGCTGCTCTGCCTCCCCCATTGCTGGGTTGGGACTGGTTGAATTTCCTGCTTATGGGCACACAGCACTCGGGGCTCTCAGGGAGAGCCAAACCCCTCAGGAATTCCAGGGGGGCTGGTGGCTGACGTGGGATGCCAGGGCAGGAAGGAGAGGGGGTGGGCTGATCACAGAGCCTGTGTTGCTGCTGGAGATGTGGATGGATCCAAGACCAGGTTGGACAGGGCTTGGAGCAACCTGGGATAGTGGAAGGTGTCCCTGCCCATGGCAGGGGGTGGAATGGGATGAGCTTTAAGGTTCCTTCCAACCCAAACCATTCTGGGATTCTCTGATTTTTTCCCACTCCCGCATGATTGGAGATCTCTGTAAGATCCCAAGGAGTGGAGAGCAGGGAATCCCAGCTGGTGTGGAGCTGCAGGCACCAGGATGGAGGGATGCCCTCTCTGCCTCCCCAAATCTGGGCTGGCCAGTGAGATGGTGCATCACACAACAGAGAGCTTTGCTCCAGCACCCGCTGCTGACTAAATCAGAGCCAAAGCTGCCCTTTTTTGCTGGAAAATCACGCCCTTCAGCCACCACCAGGAGTTGGGGTTCTGGCAGTGGGGAGCTGAGGCTCCCAAATGCCATTTCCCATCTTTGCAGCTTCATCTGTGTCACTCTGTGGGGCAGCAGAGATGAGGTAACCGGGTACCACCGTTATTTTCTTCATTGCAGAGCTGCTGTGTGTCCCTCGTGCTGCCACACAGCAGGATTAGGGGATCAGGAGGCACTCAGTTTGTCCTGTGCTCAGCCTGACAGATTTAGCCCAAAATGTTTAATGTTGTGCATGTGTTTAAGTGCTTGGCTGAGCAGGAGCCCACAGGAGTGTGTGTGAGCACCGGAATGTTTTAGGGAGAAACCACCACAAATGTCAAGCTGAGCTCCAAATCCTCCCTGTGCCAAGCACTGGTGGGAGTAAATGTCATGGGAATGGCTGAGCCTGTGCCAGCCCTCTGGGGAGGGCTGGAGAGGGGGTTGTGGATTGTGGGAGCTCCACCAGGCAGCAGGAGAGGTGGAGGGGTGGGTGGGACATCCCTGAGAGCCCCCAGGGACAGCAGCAGCCCCGAGCTGGGTGGTGGCAGTGCTGCTCTGCACACACATCTGCTGGCCAGAGCCCGGGGCTCTCCACTGCCTTTCTGGTTCCTGTGGTGTGAAACCAGCTGTGAAAACCCCAGGGGAATCCTTGGGATTGAGGGATGAGCGGGATCTCGGAACAACAAACACTGGAGAGCTTTTGGAGAGCTTTCCTGAAGGGTGAGCTCCAGGCTTTGGAGTCTGCACCCTTTTTTTTTGCTGCCTGTCTCCCTGTGGGTGAGGGGGATGGATTGAGAGCAGCAACAGCCAACAACTGTGTCAGAGCCACACGAGGCATGGATGGATAAAGCCTTAGACCAAAAGCTTTAGAGTCCCTGTGAGGGCAGGAGTTGGACTTCTTGGTAGGGCACAGGATGATGGTTTTAAACTAAAAGAGGGGAGATTCAGACTTGATATAAGGAGGAAGTTGGTCCCTGTGAGAATGGAAAGGCCCTGGCACAGGTTGCCCAGAGAAGCTGTGGCTGCCCCATCCCTGGAAGTGTCCAAGGCCAGGTTGGACGGGGCTTGGAGCAACCTGGGCTAGTGGGAGGTGTCCCTGCCCATGGCAGGAGGTGGAACAAGATGATATTTAAGTCCTTTCCAATCCAAACCATCCTGTGCTTCTCCAGTGCCAGCTAATACCACACACAAGGTCCACACCAACAGAAAAGGACTGGAGTGGTTCACTCCCACCCATCCTGTAAAGAACCAGGGAGAGCTGGATTAAACTGTGCTGGAGTTGAGCTTTCTCCAAGCTCAGCTTTAGGTTTATATCCCAGCCAAGTGACCCAGGCCAGCACTAAGTTCTCTCCACCCTCGTGGTGCCCCCTGTGCATCACCCAAAGGTTTTCGGGGTCGTCGCTGCTCGATCAGAGCAATCTCTGATACTGCTGGGGATCATCTGGCAGCCTTAAGGGGCTTTTAAAGTGCTGATCTGAGCAGCAGAGCAAGTGTTGGTTGTAAAACCAGAGCACTGCTGTTCTGCAGTATTGCAGGCACCACCTGAGCCAAGGTTTGGAAGGGAAAGGCAGTTTCAGGGACTGCAGGACCAGTGAGAGTTTTTCCATCAACCTCCCTGGAATGAAATGTGTTTGTTTGCTCTCAGGTAATAGATAAGCTTTTCCAAAATGTGTCAATTATAAAAAAATCCTGAAGGTGTTTCACGGCATAAACACTTTTTCTTTTCTGATTTTTCGTCGGGTCCTTCAGAGCTTTCCACTAAAAGCTTTTGGATGGGAATTTTCTACATGGACACCCCAGTCTCATTATCCTGAGCCAGGAGCTCAGCAGGGACAGCTCTCCCCAGGCTGCAGGAGGGGGCTGAAGGAGCCCCCTCAGCTTTCCCTGCACACACGTGGTCAGGGCAGGAAACATCCCTGCAGTGCCTGAGAGCCCTCTTGGGGTGGAAGCTCCCAAAGAAAGTTCCTGGATCGACTCTCTGAGCTCCAGGGCCTGGCATGGAGCACCAGCCACCCTCCTGGAGCAGGAGGAGTCCGTTCCCAGCTCCGTGCACAAACCATATGGAAAGAGAAGGTTTTCTCTCCCACGCTCCTCCCCGGGAGGCCCTTTGGAGAGATGACATTTTTTCTTTAACCCCCTGATATTTTTCCAGGGTCTGAAGGAACATGTGAAGCCCACGAATGAGGATGGGGTTTGGGTTTTATTTTTCCTCCTTCTCTTTTCTTTTTTCTCTTTGCCTAAAGGCTCCAGCACGGGACTGGATTTAAGGAAAGGGGCTGCTCTGAGTATTTTAGTCATTTGGATATCCAGAAAAAGCCAACTTACCAGCACCTCTGTGCACGGTGACATTCCTCATTAAGTGGAATTCTAGGAAAAGATGAGAGCTGAGGGAGAGGATTCTGATGCTGCATCCCAGCCTTGCAGGTGTGCACATCACCTCCAGCAAGGCTTCCCAAATCCCCCATCATCCTCACCCTTTTCCTCAAATTTCCTTTTACCAGGGAACGGCCCCAGAAAAGGTCCAGAGGGTATTACAGGACTTCCCAGGGTGTAGCATTGCATGGAAGACAAATGTCCCTGGAAGTATTTAAACTTCTGCTGCTTTATCCCTTGCCTGCTAAGTCCCAAAGCTTGTTAAATCCCAAGGTTTGTAGCAATGGTTTAATGTCTTAAGCATTGACCCAAATTACCTGTGATCTGCCCTGGAAGTGATTCCAAACACTTGGGAAGAGCCACCTCCTCCTCCTCCTCCTCCTCCAGCCTTCCCGAGGCCCGACAGTTCTGCACTTGCAGGTTTGATTGGTTTAAAGTGCATTTGATAGCAACAATTTGACTTTTCCTTATTGCAATGCTATTTTTTTTTTTTTTGTAAGCAGATTGCTCGGGTTTGAGTTTGGTTTTAAAAGCCTTATCCATCCCTGATCCGGAATAATGCCGGAATGATGCCGGAATGATGCCGTCTCCGTGGCTTTTAACGTGATTAAAGCAGGCCAGCCTGTGACGACACCAGGCAATTCCTGCTGCCCAGAGTGGATTGGATTTAGCACAGAGTGAGGCTGCTGGGCCATCAAAGGTAGAATTTGGTGGGCTGGTTTGGGCAGCCCTTAGTTCAACCCCCTCGTTAAGGTCACTCCAGTACAGGTGCTTCGTTATCAGAGGGTGGAAAAGCAGCCCTTTTCCATGAGTTTTAGCCCCATCCCTGGATCTGCTGCTCTCAGCCACACTGTATTCCCTGCCTGAGCTGCAGGAGCTCTGAATGTCACAGGATTTCCTGGCTTACAGTCTCATTGTTGATGGCTGTGGTGGAAGGTGGGGTGGGGTGCATTGCCCTGGCCGTGGACTTGTCCATCACCAAGTGCCAAGCTCTTGGAATTGCATCCCCAGCACCCTCCTGCACGTGCTCCACTCTGGAGGGTGCTGAACACCCAGGCAGGCCCAGGGGTAATTAGTTCCCTGTGTGATCTTGTGCCAGTCACTCAACCTCATTATGTCCTGCTTCCTTTGTGCTAAACCAGAGCGGATAATCCCAGGCAAAGTAGCTTTCCATAGGGTGCTGTAGGATAAACCCATTGGCAGCTCCGAGGTGCTGGAAGGTGCCGTTCCACAGGGATGTGCCAGCTGAGCCCCCAGCATGGATGAGCAGTGGCAGAAACCTGGGAATACAGCAGGGAAAAGGAGTTGTTGGGGAAAATTCAAGTGCCTGATTATCCTTGTTGCCACTCCTCATAATTATGTTGTAAAATAAGTCACAATTCCCAGACGAGGGAAAGCCACAAGGCAGAATTTCCCACTGGTGGAGGGTAATCCTGGGATTGGGTTCGTTGTGTCGGCTCACATTAACTCACACATCACTCCTCATATATTCCCAAAGCTCTGCAAATCCAAATTCCTCATGTATCCAAAAATGTGCAATTTTACAGGTCTTTTTTTTTTCCCCAATCCTGCCAATCCCTGAAAAAGATGGTGCTTGTCTGCAGCTGAGATGGGTTGAGGGAGGGAGCAGGGGGATGTCCCAGGCTTGGGACCAGGACTCTGCATCCCCAGAGCTCGGGGTCAGTGTGGGATGGGAGACACGACTCCCACCAAACTGTGTCTCACTTCCACGTCTGCCACCAGCTCCCAGAGCCAAAGGGAAGTGTTGTGGCATGTCCTCAGCTGCAGGGCTGTAATTATGGGGCAGCTTCTCCGTGTCTGGGGTGTCATTAGGAGCTGTCAGAGGTAATGGGATGGGATGTTGGTGGGATGAAAGCGGAGCCACTTCTGCTTCCCTGAGTTCTGCTGCCCTTTGGGTAAATGAGAGTCACTTCCACAGCAATTAGTGCTTCCTGAAGTGTGTTTGATTCAATCAGATGTCCCTCTTCCAGAAGTTGGGATAATTAATCTATCGGTGACTTGAATGCTGGCAACTTTGTGGCTCTGCTGTCAACTCCCAAAGACATCTCCACGGAGTTGGGGAAAGGAGAGATTATTTCCAAGTCCTTATTTTTAATGAGGGTGGTGAGGCCCTGGCACAGGGAAGCTGTGGCTGTGCCCCATCCCTGGAAGTGTCCAAGGCCAGGTTGGAGCAACCTGGGCTAGTGGAAGGTGTCCCAGCCCGTGGCAGGGGGTGAAACTGGATTACCTTTAAAGGTCCCTTCCAACCCAAACTATTTTATGGTTTCTATGAATTTTTCCACCTCCTATTGGGGCCTTTTCTCTTAAACACATTTAGTCTCTGAGGCCTTGGCTCAGCAGACACACAGTGGCACATTTTGTTGCTTCAAGAGCACATCTCGTGGTTGGGAGGTCTGGGCACGAGATCCTCTGTTTTAGCAGAGATGGAGCTGCTGAGGGAGGGGTGAAAAGCAAGTCCTGCTGGTGAGCCAAGTGTAGGCCGGGTCTCTGTGCCCGTTCATCTCCTGGCATTTCTGAGCTGGGAATGCCAAGAGTGGGAGGGTGCTGGTCCCAGTCCAGCAGCTCATTTCAGAGCTTCATCATTTCTGGGGCTGCAGAAGCTGTTTCTGGCACCAAAGCACGTCACTGGGACAGCAGCACCCTGGGTGGTGCCTCACTGGGACACCAGGGACACCGAGGGTGGCCTTGGCCAAGGCTGTCCCTTCGTGATGTGGTTTGCTGGGGCTGGTGGTATTTGGACTTGACGGTCTTGGAGGTCTTGATGCTTCTGTGATTCCACACGTGGAGGTGGCCACCACACACCCCAACACCTGTGTGCTGCAGGGATGTCCTGGCTCACGTGGGCTCTGCTCCACTCCCCTCTGTGCCCTGGCCCCTCAGCAGCAGAGGTGGCTCTGCTGCCCTCCCTCCCTTTGCCCTCGGGGTCAGCTCGTGGCACTGACGGGGCGGGAAGGAGGCACGAAGTCTAATTAAATTGAAAGCATATTTAAACTGTTTTCTGAGCACTACTTATGAAGGAGCACAGATATTCGGAGCATATTAAACTGTCAAATTCAATAAATCTCCAGCAGCATGGCCCCGGTCCAAGCCCAATGCATATTTTTTTTGCAGCACCATTTAATTAAGAGTGAGTATTGTTCTTTCAGCTTATTCATTGTTCATCCGAAGCAGAGTGCACAGTGAGAGCCGTGGAAATCAGTTGGTTCAATAAATTAGACCTGGTTGCCGCTTTTTTTTTTTTGTTCCGTAGCATTGAATCTTAACCCAGAAAAAAGGAAACACCCCGGGAAAGATAAGGGCATTACAGGGAGAAAATAGCCACGGTGATGTGCCAGAGGAATCAGAGCTGCTGCTTCCACCCAAAGCAGTTTGATCACCAGGGCTGTGTTTAATGCATTCCTCGAGATGAGTTAAAGAAACCAGGTCAGGGCTGGAGCAGGTCTTGAATTGGGCGTTGCTTTTGTGTGCCGCGGTCACGTGCCCTGCCATGGGCTGGGACGAGGGTGCTGGGCTGCTGGGCCTTCAAGGAGATGGCTTCTCTCTAATCTTCCATTACAGTCTTGTTCCTCTGTGGTGTTTTGAAGCGAATTTAGATTGGCTGTAAGGAAAAAATTTTCTTTTATGGGAAGCGCGCTCGGGCACTTTAACAGGCTGCGGTGGAGTCCCCATCCCTGGAGGGGTTTTAGATCCGTGTGGATGTGACACTGGGGGATGTGGGGTTGATGGTGGACCTGGCAGTGCTGGGGGAACAGTTGGACTTGATGATCTTGGAGGTCTTTTCCGACCTGAATGATTCTGGGATTCTACGAAGTTGAGCAGGTGGTGAGAAGCAATTCCCCGCTCAACTCCGGCATTAAAAATGGTGCTGCGCTCTTGGGAGCTGCTGTAAAAGAAAACTAGGAGAGTGGCAAAGGCTTTTCCTTTCTCCCCAGGGTGGGGCCTGTCGGGCAATCACCTCCCTGCTGGATGCAGGCAGGGGAAGGCCCCGTGTTCCCTGGGTTTTCTCAATGAGGGAACGGGGGGAAATCCTCTTTGCGCAGGTTCGTCGCTTTGAATTGCTAAGACATTTCCAGAATTACACGTTCCATTGGCAATAACCTTCCCCAGGAGTTTGCAAAATGCTATTTTAGAGCCTGTTCTCCACCCCCAAACCTCCCAGCCCAGCTTTTGGAGGAGCCCTTGGAATGGAGTGGAGCATATGCTTCCCTCGGCGCCGCGGACGGGGGGGGGGATTTCTGGCGCCGTTCGATGTCAAAACACTCCCAGTATTTTTAGGAGAATTGCTCAGTAGGCACGAGCTTCTTGCAAACCGAGGGGAAAACAGAGCTCCTTGCAAATATTCTTGGGATTCCTTGACAGGGAACCGGGTTCTTCTTCCTTCTCGCTGCGACGGGGCAATCCCGCTTTAATTAAGGGAATAACCAGGGTAGGAATGCTCTGGGAGGAGCAGATGGGATGGCTGCCCCCAGGCCCCTGGGCTTGGGGGGGTTTATATGTTGTTTAATTCATGTCCCATCCCCAGGCCAGCGGCTTTGAGGGCTTTCTTTGGGTTTTCTGCAACCAGTTGGATCTTTAAGATTTTCCATGCCTTGGGAGGAGGAGTCTGGAGGCCTTTGCGGTGGCTCTGAACTGGAATGCAAATGTTTTTCAGTTCAACTTCTGTCTCCAGCTGGAGAAACAGAGCAAACAAACAGACAAAGAGATTAAAGCAATGCCAGGGGCAGATAAGGGAGCTGCTGAGAGGGAGAGACCAAAGTCATTCCCTCCTGATGACGATGCTGATAAAACATCTCAAGTAGGACAAGGAGAGGACTCAGTGGATGAACTCCAGTGAGCCACAGCCACTGCATGTCCTGCAGCCTTCCCTGTGCTTCACCCAGATCTGCTCTCTTTTGCATATTATTTTGCTGATTAGTTTTTAAATGAAATCCCAGAATGGTTTGGGTTGGAAAAGACCTTAAAGCTCATCTCATCCCACTCCTCTGCCATGGGCAGGGACACCTTCCACTAGCCCAGGTTCCTCCAAGCCCTGTCCAACCTGGCCTTGGACACTTCCAGGGATGGGAAGGTGTTCACTGGATTTTTTTGTACTAGTAACGTGGTGCCCAGGGAGGTCTGAGGATGTTTTCTGGAGCCTGGAAAGAGGGAGAACAGGCTTTGAATTCCTGATCTCTCTCAGGCACAGCAGACGCTGGATCTGCTGCCGGATCTACCCCCTGGTGATTTAGTTCAAGCCTGTTCTTAATGTTTGCAGCTATTTCTTGAAATCAGAGTAAAACAACAAAATGCTTCATCCCTGACCACGTCCCACAGTGTCCATGTCTCCTTTGGCACATCCTTCCTGCAGCACCAAAATGTTCTCTCTCCACTTTCTTGGCCTTCAGCTGAGATTTATTGTGTTGGAATCCATTTGGTGGGGGGGGAGAGAAAAACTCTGCTTTTCCCCTTATTTTTAATCCTTCAAGGGGCTGTTTAGTCACGATTCAGAGCCAACTTGTATTTCTGTGTTTTGCAAAAGATGCAACTTTGTCATTGCCAAACGAGCGTACGGAGGATGTGAAAACAGAATAAATGATGAGCTGGAGAAAGGAAGGGGTGGGATGCTTTTATCTATTTACTTCAGTGTTGTCCCTAAGTATTAACATTTGATGTCACTCCCAGTCCCTTTCAAATCCTCGAGACGGGGAAGTTGCATTGAAGGGGCTGAGAAGAGATAAAGCAGTGGAACGTGGTTAATTATTAATATGAAGATTTCAAAGGAGTTGATGGGGGCTGTGGAGGGCTCTGGGCCACGTGCTTCTCCTGGTAGGGATTCCTGCCCCGTGCCTGCAAACCACGAGGTGCAAACCTCAGGTTTTGCCGTGCACAGCCCCTCATTTAGAACTCTCTGATTCCCTGATTCTGGGATTTAGTCTCGTGTTAAATGTGGCAAATTGAACTTGAGGCTTTAATGAGGCTGATGGAGAACTGGAGCTGGTCCCGGAGGGTTCAGGCACGTGCAGGGCAGCAGATCCCTGGGGAAAAGCTCTGAGCCAAAATTTACCTTCCATGTTTCCATGGTGCAGCCACATCTTGGCAGCCCCTCACCAGGGCTTCTGAATTGGTGTCTTTGCCGATGGAAAAGCTCCATCCTGGTGAGAACAACAGAGCCAGGTGATCTCCAGGGCCAGGACCACAGTTCTTGTGAGATCCAGAACTGGAGCAGTTTGTCCTTCTTCTGTCCTTTTCTCTTTGCAGTCCCCAGGGTTTCAAGAAGCACGGGCAGTGTTTAGGTTTACCTGGCAGTGGGTACCTCCTAAGCTCTCTGTCCTCAGAAAAGATGGGAAAGTGAGATGTATTGATACTGCTCAGCTCCTGGAGCCGTCAGGAAATTTATCTCTGGTTGCTCCGGCGAGGCACAGGAGATGGGATGAGGATCCATATTTGCACTGCCCTTGCTGTCACTGCTCTGCTGGAACTGCAATTCCATCAAATCCTAATTCCATTCATATTCTGACACTTTGATGGAGCTGTGGGCCAGGGCTGCCACATTACTGGGGTTAATAGAGATTTGGAGGCAGTTCTACCTGTGCTGCTCCACAGGATGGATGGGCCCGGCTGGGAGTGGAGTGGAGATGGATACTCCTCTCCCAGCCTTCCCCAGGGATGGCTTTCCAGCCTCCTGCTCTCTTGTACCTCAAAAGGCTGTAAATCTTTGCCACGCTGATGCCACTCGTTGGGTCACAACAGCAGGGTCAGGTTTTGTGCTTGGATGGAAACCCCAAATGGGAATGTTTGTCAGAGTCATCCATCAGGAGCTGGGATGGAAAGAGAGGGCCAGGAGCTCCCACTGTGCAGACCTTTGCTCTTCCCTTGGGTCATGGCTTAACCTCAATTGGATTATATAAATACAGAAAATCAGGTGCAGACAGGCTTTCTGAGGCGAGGTTTTTCTTGGATTTATTGTCGGGGTCTCTTGATGCCTTCAGGCATCACAGAGTCATGGAATGGTTTGGGTTGGAAAGGACCTTTAAAGGTCATCTAGCCCAGCACCCCTTCAGTGTACAGGGACACCTTCCAGGTTGCTCCAAGCCTCATCCAACCTGGCCTTGGACACTTCCAGGGATGGAGCAGCCACAGCTTCTCTGGGCAACCTGTGCCAGGGCCTCCCCACCCTGATTTTAACAAACTTCTTCCTTATATAAAGTTGGATATAAGGTGTAAAAGCGGTTTGTTTGTTTTTTTTTTTTGTCTGGGAAAATGGGGACTGTCCACCAC
The DNA here is from genome assembly GCF_001715985.3 of Manacus vitellinus. NCBI lineage: Eukaryota > Metazoa > Chordata > Aves > Passeriformes > Pipridae > Manacus > Manacus vitellinus. Next base: position 5,025,677 of record NW_021938949.1, read on the forward strand.
AGCCACCCCTGAGCCCCTCTGGTCCCCCAGGCAGGAGGCAGGGGGACACTTCCAGCACGTGCCGAGAGCCGGGAGCCTCCCGCCCGCGGAGCCCTGGCACGATTCCTGACTGCAGAGGAGCTCTGGCAGGAAATTTCTTTCACTGCATCCTCCCATTTTGGGCCATCCAAATATCAGATCAGCCTGGCTGCTTTCCTAACCAATTACCAGAGCACTAATTGGGAGAGGCAGCGCTGCTGCTGAACCCCAGGGCTCTGTGGTGCTGGGCATTAAGGCAGTGCTGGTACCCTGTTTGCTGGAACAACCCTCTCAAGGAGACCTATTTCCCAGGGAATAACCCTTGACTTTCGGTTCCCTGATGAAACAGGGCAATTTGATGCTGTAATACGTGACAGGGCTTTTTTTTTTTAAGCCCCAGAGGGACCATATGATGCTTCAGTGCTGTGCAGGTCCTGTGTCAGGCTCTGAGTGATCGCTGGGGAATGATTTTGTCATTAACATCTGGCTTTTTTATGACACTCCTGTGCCTGTAAGTCCCAGTTGGCCAGGCTGGGCGGCCTCTCTTGGTGTCAAGGTCTCCAGGCACTCAGAGGAGTGGCTTAGTTATTTCTGAGCAGCAAATGGTAGACCAAGAGCTGCTCTGCTCAGCTGTGAAAGCTCTTTGCACCATTTTAATGCCTTTTCCTTCCCTGGATTGATTTCCCTGCATAGAAACCCTTCCTGCAAGGAAAAGCAAAGGCAGCAGGAGTGCTTGGACTCTCCAAAAGTGGGGCTGTGATCTCCATCAGGGTTGAGTTCCTTCAGCCCTTTCCATTTGAGGAACAAAAGGTACCATCCAAGTGCAATCTGGGCTCAGCCAAGGTCCGAGGCAAAGTCCCCTGTTCAGAGAAACGATGGAGGGAAGGTAGTTTTGCAGCATGAAAGGGGGCTCTGATGAGCCACCTGCCCTGAAGTTCCCTTTGCTTTGCTGAACCCTCCCTCTGTCTCCCAGCAAACATCCCTTGGAGCCAGTTGCTGCAGTCTGCAGGTATTTCTCTGTATGGCATCCAGGGCAGCCCTGGGTGTTCCAGCAGCTCCTCTGCTCTTACAGATTGTTTGTTTGTTTTCCGAGGAGCTTGTGCTAAACACTCATAAAAAGCAGGGCTACAGGAGAGTTACAGATCTGGCTGGCTCCTCTCTCATCCTGGCCAAGGGAAGATGCTGCAACTCTGCAGATAATTGGATTGAAAATGGCCCCAGAGCTGTGGATCTCGGGGTGACCGTGGCTGGAGGGGATGTCTGAGCTCTGCCTCACCCTCCCCAAATCCTCCTCATTGTGGGAGTGAAATGCTGGAAAGATCAGGGCTGGCTGTGAGCAGGGAGTGCACAGAGAACCAGTGGCTGCTCCTGTTGGGGTTTAAGGCACACCCAGGAGGCTCAGCCCTGCCCTGGGGGGCTGCAGATCCATCGGGATGCAGGGTTGGTTCCTGATTCCTTCCCTCTGCCAAAACATCCATCACTGCCCGTGTCCCAGCTGTGCGTGTGCCAGGCTGCTTCTGCAGGAAAAACCCAGAAACTTGGGAATTTCACCTGGGAAAACCACTCCTGCACCCAAGTTTCCCTGTGCAGCCAGTGGCTCAGCCTTGCTCGTCCTTCCCTGCACAACCTGCCCTTTCCCAGCAGCTGGGATGCCTCAGGCTTCCCTCTCTCCCCACCTTTTAGCATCTGGGGGGTTTTCCTGCTCCTGTACAACCTGGGATCCCATTTTGTTGAGCATCCCCAAACAGGGGCATCACTCCTGCTGCCTTGCCTAAGTGTCTGCAGGCTGAAAGTGTCAATCAGACTTAAATTAGCTCCTTAAAGCTGCCTGGAGTTAAGCTCAGCAGCATTACAAGCTCTGATACGTGTTTTTATTGCAGCTTATTAAAGCATCAGCGGCTGAGAGTTTATTTTTGAGGTGTTTTATTGCAGGATGATTTGCAATAAGCTGTTTAAGAATGCACAGTCATGGCTTCTAATAATCATTTAATACATAATCATTAAGTGTTTCTAAATGGGTCCTTCATTGAGAAGGTTTAGTGGGAAGTGACACACAGGCTGGAATCTCCTGGGCTCTGTGACACCCACAGGAGGGTTGAGAAAGAGAAATCATGTTTTGCTCATCTCATGGTGCTGTAAACCTTCAGGTAACTCCTGAGCTTTTTGGAGATGCAGTTTTCCAGAGGAGGGAGGGAAAAAAATAGAGTCATGGAATGGTTTGAGTTGGAAGGGAACTGGAAGATAATCTCGTTCCACGGGCAGGGACACCTTCCACTAGCCCAGGTTGCTCCAAGTCCCGTCCAACCTGGCCTTGGACACTTCCAGGGATGGAGCAGCCACAGCTTCCCTGGGGAAATCTGTCCAAAAATAAAATCACATTATGGCAAAACACGCTCACCACCAGAACTAAATCCTGCCCCACTGAGAACCCTCATTTTGGGTCAGTGTCATCCCCTCTCCTGACATTTAGGCAGTTTGGGATGACTCCTTCCCCCAACATGCCAACACCTCCCCTAACAAGAGAGACACACACAGGGCTTATATGCAAATCCTGTGTGTGGGGGAGTCATTAACATTTAGGGAAGCTGTGACTCTATAAGAAAACAAGAAAATAAATCAGCAGCTCCTTTGTTTTCCCGTTTCCATGTCCATCCTGCGCTCCGGAGGAACCGTTTCGCTTAAAAGGAGCATGGAGTGGTGTTTTGAGCAGGGGCTGCTCGGGGTGGTTAATCACAGGCAGCAATTGACTGTCACACTGCTTTGCTTTCTCGGTTTTATTCTCGTTATTCATCGCCCAGAGAGAGAAAAAAAGCAGAGCTGACAGGCAGGGAGAGCTGCTGGCGGGCTCCCCAGGAGCCAGCATGGGTGTCACCCCCCCCTACACGGCTCAGAGCCACCAAGGGGGACGAAGCCACCCCCCGTGGGTGCACAGGGTCACTGTGACTCTCCACGAGGGGCATTCGAGGCTGTCCCAGTCAATTCTCTGCGTCAGTATTTTCTGAGGGCTCGTTGGGAAACAAAGGATAATTCCCCAGTTTAGATCTGTTACCATTAACGAGTTCTAGTCCACGAGCAAATGTTTTTTTTTTTTCTTGGCTTATTTTCTCTTTGCAGTTAAATGTATTTCTCCACGTGCCTTAGGGCTGGAGCATCCTTTGAATTTCCAGCCCCACTTCTGCTCCAGTCCCTACCACCTGCCAGAGTTTTCCCTTCCTCTGCCTTTGCCATCTCTTTCTCTCCCTTTTTCCCCCAAAAAACCCTTTTCTCTTCCTCCCCAGGACCCCCCAGGATGTGCTGCCCCGTTGTCCCCATCCTGGCTGTGATCTGTGGTACCAGGGGACTGGCACAGGCCGAGCTGCTTCCCAGAGATAATTTGAGGCAAGAAAGGCACAATTAGATGCACATTTCAGCCCTTCATGACATTAACTAATTGAGAGGGGAATTGAGAGTTATTTTTGCTCGATGCAGAATCTGGAGACGGCAAAATATTTGTCTTGCTGGGGGAGTTGTTTGGTTGTCGGGCACAGCCCAGAGCCTTGTACTGTCACCACAGCAAAGCAACGATTGTCCAACACAGCCAGAGAGGAACAACACTAAAAATTACTGTTTTCAGCACCAAACCAGGCTGGGAAGAGGGATCAGTTGGGAAACATCAGCTCACATCAGGGCTCCAGTGAGTCGGTCCTGCCAAACCTGGTGTTACAGACACTGCACTTGGGGGGAAAAGAGTGGATTTTAGGATCTCACTCATGGCTAGAAGAAGGGGTTGACAAGTTCTCATGCAAGGCTGAGGAGTTTCTGCTGCTTGCAGCCAGATATGAGGAATTTTGTAAAGAATTCTGGTTTTCTTGTGGGCAGTGACACTGTCACTGCATGGTTTGGTTTTTGCTTGTGGTTTGGGAACTTTCTAACGGATTCATGGTGAAAAATGGGTTTGGCAGGAGCGTCAGCTCGTTACCCATGATGTCTGTGCTTGGTGGGAAGCTGTAGGAGAACTGGACAGTTTGAACTGATCGGTTCAAGACCAGGTTGGAGGGGGCTCGGAGCAACCTGGTCTAGTGGGAGATGTCTCTGCCCATGGCAGGAGGTGGAACAAGATGATCTTTAAGGTCTCTTTCAACCCAAACCAGTCTGAGATTCTCTGAACAGGAGGCAAGCAGGCTGTGGATTGAAGCCACTGAGAGGCAGAGATGCACAGGAGATGGTGAGGTCCCCACACTGGTATTTACACTGAGAACCATGGAAACTTCTGGCCCTGATGTGGAAACCAGAAGAAGAGGCTGTTTCCATTCTCACCTTGTTCAGGGCACAGAGAAGGGCACAGGAACCTTCTGGGGGACGGGTTTGCTTCAAGGGTTGATTGCCATGGACCAATGGGAGAGAGAGGAGATGCCTTGTTGCATCACACCCATCTCCAGAGAAGCCTCTGGGGTACAACACAGAGCCAGGCCAGAATATCCTGTCCAGAGCCTTCCAATGAGAACAGGTAGAGAAAGCAATCATGTCAAAACCACAGGGGGGGGGTAAGATTCATGTTCATTAGGGCTGCAATTAACTATGCTAAATGAGTTTTGGTACCACCAGGTCTTGAGGGTTTTCATCAGGTGACGAGCGCTGCAGCTCGGCGGCTTAACCAGGTTGGATGTGCGGGAGCCTCCCCAGAGGAGGCACACAAGGAAAAGTTAGGAAGAGCCTGAAGTGTGCAGTGTCTACACCTCCAAATGTCCTTCTTTTTGGGAGAATCGAGGCCAGGGAAGGCTCTTGGGGCAGCTCAGACACAGCACTTGGGGCTGGAGGTGAGACATCAGCTCGTGGAAGGACAACTCGTGCGCTCGAAGCCTTTGACCCCTTCAGCCACACCAAGTGTTAAACACTCCCAGAATTAACCCACAGAAAGGGGTTTAGGGATTTCCCTGGATTTATTATGCACATCTAATGACTTAAGCATGGAGTACCCTGGAATTAAATCCATGAGACGTGTTCCCCCAGAGGAGCAGTGCAAAGCCTTTCCAAAGGATTGCCCAGGCTGCTTCTTGTGAGTGTCTTCTCTGATTTTTCCCAGCCTGTCTGTGCTTGCAAATGAATTTATACCTGTCTTATGTTTCATTTTATATCCAGGAAAAGGAGATTGGCATATGCAGGCCAGAACTCCTCCAGAAGAGTTCAGCCCGAGGTGGGAATTGCTGCATTCAGCTGGAGTTTATTGCTTTCCAGCTCAGCCTGGAAACCTGCCTGCAGCTCTGTGTGTCCTGTGATGCCTTAAGATTTTATTTGAACCCAGGTTTTATCTTCCCTCCGTTATTGAATGGCAGAAACACCACATGGGGGTTGTCCTTCAAGCTGCCAACTTCTCGTTTCCACAGAATTGCCCAGTTAAAGCTCAAAGCCCTGGGTTCGCTCGCTCTTGGAAATCAACCCACAGTGGGATTTTTTAGAAGGAGGGAGTTGAGATGATGACACCTGAACTGCAAAACTTGAGAAATTCAGGGTAATCATCTCTGTGCCACCAATTACCATCATTAGATGCCTCCTTGGGCCTGGCTGGATGCTGAATTAATGTGTGTAAATAACACCACGGTGATGTCCTGGGAACTCCCCTCCTGCCCCATCACTGGCTGCTGACCCCAAACTCAGGCAGCATCACATCCTCCCCTCCTGGTGCTTCATCCTCACCTTGCATTTGCAGCCCTGCCCGCTCTAAGCCTGGGTGAAATCCACAGGAGAAGGTTGGTTTAAGTGCTTTGCTGGATTAGGGCCAGCACTGGTTGGGTTTACAGCTGTGCTTGACTGAGGACTAAACCCTGAAAGCTGTCACTCACTGCTGCAGCTCAACATCAAAATGTCCATCAGTGCTCAAAGCAAAGAGCCTGTTCCCTGCAGCCCCCTCAGGAGGCAAACACCCAGGAAGATGGGCCAAATCCAGGGGATTTCTATCCAGATTTAAAGCCTGGCTCATCCAGCCCAAGGCTGGTCCCTGTCGCTCTCCAGTGCAAACATTGTGAAAACTGAGTTTTGTAACCATTTAGCCCCAGGAAAGGCAGCCAAAAACCCCTCTTTGAGCTCATTTCAGCATGCAGGTGGATGTTGGTTCTCCTCTGGCTTCCTGCTGCCCTGCCTGGGCTCGGGAGGAGTCTCCCCAGACACTGTGGGCTCAGGGGCAGGGCTGAGTCTGTGCCCAGAAAAAACTCAAAGAGACTGAGTTTTATGGCTTTTCCCCAAAGCTGTGCAGATGTCCACAGGCATCCCATCCCCTGAGTGTTTTTTTCCTGGTGATTTTTGCTCTTTTGAAAGCTGTGAGAGATGCTGAGGAGGGGCCTCGTTAATGCCAAAGTGTTTATTAGACAAGGGAACCAGACGAGGAATTCTCTCCCAAGGAAAGACCATATTTTGCTGCAGTCTTTCCAAATGCCTTTAACTGATCTTTTTGATTCAATTGCTTAATAAATATTCTCTTGGAGACCTGGTGAATCAGGAGGAGATAGTTGGGCTGCAGCTCTGCTTCCCTTGGCCCAAACTCCACCGTTCCCTGCGGGCACATCCCTCCCCAGGTGCTCCCCTGGATCAGCACTGGGGATGTGCTCACTGCCCAACTTGGGTCATTCCTACATCTGATGAGCTGCTGGTTCTGGTTCCACCCTCTGGTCCTTTAGGTCTTCTTCATTCCAGTGCAATGGAGAGTGGCATCTTGCCCATCCCTGTTGCATCGAAGCTCCTGGGTTTACCTGAGCTTGCCCCTGGCAGCCCTCAGGAACCCACTGCTTTGCCAGCTCAGATCCTAAAGGGAGGTAATGAATTCCAGCTGTTTGCCTCTTTAAAACCCTCCTTTCTGTTTCTCCCCTAATTATCCAGGCACTTCTCAGAAAGGCCCCATTGATTGCGGAGCTGAATTAGCATTTTGTGCCTTTGGCTGCGACTCCCGGCTCTGACACGAGAGCACTTGAGGAGCATTAACTCATTTAAAGTGCAAATTGCAACTCCTTTTTCATTTTCCAGCCCAGGACCTGGCTAGACAAGGCTTTGCTCGTGGCTTTTCTGAGCATCTCCCGTGCTTGTACAGCTGGGGCTGCCAGGAGGTGAAAGGCGGGGAGCGAACTCTCCCTGCTTTGGGAGGAATTCTGGGGGGCTCCCACATCCACCCAGGGGATCTGCTGCATCATCAAGGCACAGTCCCACAGCTCTTAAGTTACTTATGAAGCCAGTGAGGTTTTTTTCTAGCAGGTTTAATCCCAGATGTTACCCAGGGCACTTTATTCAGCCGGAAAGTCTCATGATTTGTCACAGAATCCCAGACTGGTTTGGGTTGGAAGGGAACTTAAAGCCCACCCAGTGCCACCCCCTGCCATGGGCAGGGACACCTTCCACCCAGGTTGCTCCAAGCCCTGTCCAACCTGGGATGGGGCAGCCACAGCTTCTCTGGACAACCTGTGCCAGGGCCTCCCCACCCTCCCAGGGAAGAATTCCTTCCCAATATCCCATCTATCCCTGCCCTCTGGCAGTGGGAAGCCATTCCCACTTGGCCTGGCACTCCAGGCCCTTGTTCAAAGTCCCTCTCCAGCTCTCCTGGAGCCCCTTTAGGCACTGGAAGGGGCTCTGAGCTCTCCCTGGAGCCTTCTCTTCTCCAGACTGAACAATTCCATTTTCCTCGCACTCCCTTCCTCTCCATCCCACATTCCCAAGAGCCACATCCTAAGCAATGCTCTTCCTAACCCCCCTGAGCCCTTCTCTGTGGGCACAGAGCTGGTACAGCCACACAGCCCATCCATGCTGAGCCTTGGGCAACCCCACTGTTTTTTGGGATGTTTTGGGATTTTCCCCAACCTGAGGCACCAAGCACCTGCCAATACCCCTCACTGAGGGAACACCCACCCAGCCCCTCCACTGCCCCTCCCTGCCAGGTGCAGCCATCCCTGCCCACCACTAATGAGCCTAAAGGAAGCAGGAGGCAGCTCCAGCTCCTACCTGGCCTGCTCAGAACCTTTCCCCATGTTCCTCGTGGTTTTAAATCCAAATTTTATTGCTCATCCCCACCCCGGGCTCTGCTCCTTCAGTGCTGATTTTGCAGCAGCACCAGGAACATCCTACAAGGGACAGGAACATCCTCCTGGGGAATCCCACTGTTGCTGGGGGGTCTGAGGTAGGAGAATTTGGGGACAGGGGTGAAAGGGGAGGGATAAGGGAGTTAAAGCCTTTTGTCCCCTCTCCTGGAGCTGCCCCCTGTGCCTTCCCTGCAGCTCTGGCTCCTCGTGGGGCTCGTTTCTCATGTGTCAGAATAATGTTGTTTGTTTGGGTTGCAAACACAGCAGGGGGAATTTTTAAGAAGCTTTCTTTTATTGCTGTGTGAAAGGGAAGGGGGGGGGGCAAAAAAAGCAGCCCAATAACTTTTCTATTAATATCAAGCTTTGTAAGTCTTTTGTTTGGTTGCTCTGTTTACGAAATCTCTCATTTTGGATCTCGGCTGCTTGACAGTGTCCCTTTGAATATGTGTTAAAATAGATCCTGGTTTCGTTCCGTGGGTTTTGTGGAGGATATGAAGCAATTGCACTTGTCAGCCTTGAGCAGGAGATGGATGGGGCCATTCCCTGCTGGGTCATGGAGCAGCCACTCACCTCCTCCCAGTGCCTGCTGGTGCTGACTGGGGAGGGTCTGGCCGGGCTGAAAGGTTTGAAATGAAAAAATAATGCAGGAAAAAGAGCCCTGTTGGGCACTTGGGTGATTTATGCACTGCCCCTGCCTGTGTCTGTCTGTCTGTCTGTCTGCTGGGCTCTCCACCAGCACAGATACTTGGGGATTGATTACTGAGGAAAGCTGGGAAGGAAATCCCATTTCCAGCAGCATCCTTACCTTGAGTTCCCCAGCCTGTCCTGCTCAGAGCTGGCTCGGCTGTGCCAGTGGGAGGGAAGGATCCTGTGGGATGTGCCCCCAGGGGGGGAGATGTGACCATCCCTCTTGGCTCCCTGATTTCAGCTGGGCTTTCGTGGAGCTGCTTTGCAGCTACAGACCTGAAGGTCTGGGTTAGAGACTCCGTGTCTGAACCTTGTGTGGCCTGAAAAATCTGCTGAGAATTGGCTCATTTCCCCCAGCTCCAAAGGGATGGCCAGCACTCCTCCTTTCTCTCTCTCAGCTGCATCTTGAGATACTCTGTTTATTTATTTTGGTAATATTCCAGTTGGAGGCAGAAGCAAGAGATAGCAGAGGCAAGCAGGGAGAAAAATTCAGGCTCCTGGGGGCTTTTCCTGGCTTGCCAGAGCCTGGCTGGGACAGCTGTTGGGTCACAGCTGGTTTCAGATGGCTGCAAAAGACACTTCCAGGGACATTCACCCCTTCCCAGGGCAGCATCCTCATTCCAGAGCCTCTGGGCATCCCCTTGCCCTGGCCCTGGGGTGGGATTTCAGTGCTGGGGTGGGTGGGAGTGGGTGCCAGGAGGGCTGTGCACGAGGAGAGTGGTGGAGACTCTCAGTTTGACTTCTTGGCTTCTGCACTTGAGCACAATTAACCATTTCCAGCAATTTTCTGGCACACCCTTTGTCAGTCTCCACCCCCAGCCAAAGGGGGTTCAGGGGCTGCACTGCTTTTATTCTGCTGGAGATTTTGGAGCAGATTAAACATTTTCAGAGGTGCCTGGAAAGCACCTTCTGACCTAGAGAGTCACTCCCATGGCTGGACTCTTTCTGCAAGGGGAAAAAGGGGTTGTTATTCCCAACCCAACTGCTGTGACTGGATAAAACACATTTTCTGGCTCCCAGCTTTTATTCCAGTCAGAGTAACACTGTGATCCAAGTGGGAGTCAGCATGGAATAGGCCTGACCCCCCTGGTGCCCTGTGGTGGGTCCCCCACAGAGGATAAAAACCAGGCATTTGCATGTTGGTTTTGTCACAGATGGTGCAATGTATGGATCACCATGGACCAAAATAACTGGATTTCTTCCTCTCCCCCTCTCCCATCCCCTCTGTGACAGCTGGTGGGGAGAGAGGCACTGCAGAGGGTGTTTCCTGTTGGGTTTGGAGATGACCAACGAGCCAAAATGCTGGTGGTGAAACATCTTCTGTAGAGCAGAGGAACAGGGGAGTCCATGGACTCATCATGTTGACATAGTTCCTAAATCCATATGTGACCCATGAACACTGCACAGCTGGAGGTACAGGGACTGGAGGATCCAGATTTGGAAGTTGAATGCTCTATAACCCATAACCTCAAGAAGTTTGTTATGAGATCATCACAATCCTCAGTTTCATATATACCAAGATAGCTCATCCATTGGGAATCTGCCAGAGCTCCAGCAAGAAATGCAGGGACCCACAATTCCCACCTGCCATGTGTGGCTTTGTCCCCCAGTTTCAGTCCCTTTTGAGCATCCCATGGGCTTCTGGGAGGAGATTCAGGGCCGTTTCCCCATTTTTTGGCTTAGTTGCATCTGAGATCTCTTGTTACCTCCGACCTGCTGCATCCAAACTGGGCCTCATTTCCTTGGGCATTAAGGGCTGGATTTGTCATCCCAGCACAGCCTAAGGCTCAGATGAAAGGGAATAAAACTGGAGAGTAGTGCCAAGGAGAAAAAGCACATAGAGAGGATGAAAGAGCATTTTGGGTGAGCTGCATGTAACTGCATCACTCATGCAGAGAAGCCATTAAAGATCATGAGGCTCTCTCGGATACCACAGCAGCCAGGCTGCCAATTCCCAGGATAGAAAAGCCGTGGAGAACATCTTTGGGGATGTGTGGGAATGTATTTACACTGGCATTATAGCTGCTAAAGCACAGGGCTGTGTCCCAGCTCTCGGGTGAATTCAGCTGTGACAGCCCAAGGGAAGGGCTGAGAACCTGGGAAACCTTTGTCCAGGCACCCAGACCTGCAGCAGGGACAGACGTGGCTGGTTTCCCAGGAACAAGCCCCCAGGCAGGATTTGCTCCAGGCCAGCAGCTCCTTATAAATTCCTTTTCTCAGCAGCATGGTGGTGTTGCTGGTGGCAGGTTTGTAGGACCCTCCACAGAGGGGGCCACTCGATGGCAGCTGAGCTGAGGGGCATCCCCAGGTCCAGGGGTTTGGGTTCATCTCCCATGTGGGGCAAAGGTTCAGGATTCAGCTGCTCTGTTATGTCTCAGGGGTTCCTTCAGGCTTGGTGGGGTGTGTCCAGTCCTGACCATTCACCTGCTAATCCAAGAGAAAGAACTGAGGCATCCAACCAACCCAGATTTGTCAGGGGAAACCTAGCCCTTCAACATAAAGAGGGAGGTTTGGGGCAGGGTGAGAAGGGTGGGAGAGGATGGTTAACCCCCCCTGGGACACTGCCATGTGTCACCTCTGTCATTGTAATGTCCCCAGTGGCACAGGGATGGCACCCCCATCACCTGCCTCATCCCAGAGCACCCCCAGGGACAAAGCACCCCTGGCACTGGGGTCCTTCACCTGCTGAGCTCATTGTAATTTGGGGAGTTATTGCTCTGCAAACGTGGGACATGGAGTTCTTTGAAGCAATAAGTCGAAAATCACCAGCTGCTAATAAAGCTTGGTTTAAATTTGAGCTCATTTCAGTGTCACTCTGAACTGCCCCTTGAATCCAAGCTGCTTAAATTATTCTCAAAAATAATTGCCTCTATTCATCAGAAGAATGTGCCATGGATCCAAGTGTACCATGAAGTGTTTGATTGGGGATTTTATTTTATCCTCCCCCTTTTTTTTTCAATATTGCAGTCAGGAAAAAAACCCCAAACCTCTTTGCTCTCCCAGTAATTCTCCCTTTGAACAGAACAGGTCAATCCATCAAATGGCAGTGCTGGGGTAGGTGAGTGTTATCTGTCAGTGATGGATGTTGCTGCTTATGCAAATCCCATCACGAGATTCCAGGTGCAAAATGTTCAGCTCTTTGGGAGCAGGACTGAAGTTTTCCATGGCTGAGTTGAAGGAAGGAGCTGTGCTGGCTGAGGAGAGCAAGTGTGGAGGTTTCTTGGGGCAGAGCATGGGGACTTCCAGGGTTGGAAAATTCCTAAAACTCGGTGTTCATAGAGTCATGGAATCTCCTGAGTTGGAAGGGACCCACAAGGATCATCAAGGCCCTGCACAGGACACCCCCATGGGACCAAACCCAGAAGCTCTCGGAGCTCCAGACTGCAGAGAAATCCATCTTTTCCTCTAAACAAACTTCATGCCCCATGAGCATCCCTGCATTTTACCTCTGTATTAGCCTTTCCCAGTTACTCAGGGCTTTCTAGCTGGATGACATTTGGTGTGGCTGTTTATTGACCCCGGGGACCACAGCCTTGGCTTTGTTGCCACTGAGTGACATTTGCGTGGCCGCGGCGTCACCTCGGTGCCAGTAACAGAGCAGGGGCTGTGGCACAGCAGGAACTGTGCCAGGGGAGGGGCAGCAGCTGCTCTTGAGGCTGATGTGGTTTAAATAAAAACCAACCAGCCAGTCTTGACTTCCACTGACTCGTGAGAGCTGGTCAGGGTGTGATCCCAGCTGGGGAACGGGGACCCAGCCCAACCACGCTCCGGGTCTCTGGTTCCCTTGGATGCTCCCTTGGATGCTCCTGCCCTGCTGGTTGGGAAGGTTGGTTTGCTCTGGGGATGAGAAGAGGATCAGGTTTGTTCTGCTGCTCACTGCTGGTGTTTGCTCAGTGACTCATCCCATCCCACCCTGCTCATGGGCAGCAGGATTGTGCCACCCTGGAGAGCCCTGGGCTGCATCCCTGGGCTGGGTCATGGTTCCTCCCCTCTGTCCTTCTTGTCCTTTGCTCATCCTATCCCACAGGTGATTTGCTTTTCCATTATTAACTTGACCATCACCATTAGCATCATCATTATTATTGTCATCATCATCATAGTTTATTATCATAAGTATCATCATTATAATTATAATCATAATCACATTCATATTTCATTATCACATCAGATATTATTATTATTTTTATTATTATTATTATATTATTATTATTATTATATTGCTCACTCTATACAAAGAGTGGGTTTTTTGGCTTTACCCAAAAGCCCCTGAAGTTCAGCCCAAAGCAGCTCAGCAGCCATGGCCAGATCCTGTTGGAGGACTGCAAATATTTAGAAATCCTGGATAAAGGCGATGGGGGCACATTGAATTTAAAAAGGACACAAATTTTTGATGTGAGTGACCCAGTTTTAACATGAAAAACCCAAGTGGAGGGAGATTAGATGAGGCTGATGGAAACCTCCCTCTCTGGGGGCAGTTTGGGTCATTAAATAGGGATCAATTCTGGTAATAAATGACATTTTTAGGACTTTTGCAACCATCCCAGGCTACTCTGACACTGTCCCCTGTGCAAACACGAGCCCTGAAAGCCGTGATGGGACACTAAGGGTGTGTAAAACACCTGAAGCATCTAAGAAAGGGAAGGAAAACCCAGTCCAAGGCCAGGTTGGACAGGGCTTGGAGCAACCTGAGGTAGTGGAAGGTGTCCCTGCCCATGGCAGAGGGTTGGAATGTGATGAGCTTGAAGGTCCCTTCCAACCCAAACCATTCTGGGATTCTCTGAGAATCAGGAATCTTCCTGTGCTGATACTCCCATCTGCAAAAGGGACTTCTGCAAAGTTTAATTGCTTTGCCTGCTTGTTCTTGTAAAGCACTTTTTCCTTGGATGGAGGAGGCAGAGAAGCCAAAGTCCTTCTCTTTGCATGTTCAGGATTCCAGCTGAGTTTGCTTTCCCAAGGGTTGTGGTTTGGAGGCAGTGAGCTGGTGGAGCCATTGAGCTCAGGGCAGGCTGGGAAAATGGGGTGCCTTTTGTCAGGAAAAAAAAAGGCAAATGGGATGCAAATGTGCTTTCAGGGGAACTGCAGCCCTGGAGCAACTTCATCTTGGACTGACCTTCCTCAGAAGGGGACACTGTGATGTTTGTCACCCTGTGGGTGACAGCTCCTACTCCTCAGCTCCCAGGGCATGAGGAAGGTTGTTCCCCTTCTCTAACCCACCAGGATACTGGTGCAAATGGGAGAAATCATGAACCCAGAGAGCAAAGGAACCTCCAGAAGTGCTGCCCCACCACTCCCCTCCTCACTCTCTACAACTCCCTGACAGGAGGGGGGAGCCAGCTGGGGGTTGGTCTCTTTTCCCAGGCAACCATCAGCAAGACAAGAGGGCTGGGTCTTCAGCTGTGCCAGGGGAGGTTTAGGTTGGATATTAGAAAGAATTTCTTTCCAGAGAGGGTGCTGAGCCATTGGAATGGGCTGCCCAGGGAAGTGGGGGATTCTCCATCCCTGGAGGTTCTTAAGATGACACTGGATGTGGCATCAGTGCCATGGGCTGGGAACCACGGCAGGGTTGGATCAAGGGTTGGACTTGATGATCTCAGAGGTCCCTTCCACCCCAGCTGATTCTATGATTCTATTCTGTGATTCCCCAGTGTGTGAGCCGAGCTCAGCCGGGGCAGGGCCGGACCCAAATGTCCCCATCCCGTGTCCCCATCACCCAGCCAAGCTGGCCCAGTGTCCCCATCACCCAGCCAGGCTGGCCCAGTGTCCCCATCACCCAGCCAGGCTGGCCCAGGAGCTGTCTGGGGCTCAGCCTCCTGCCTGGGGTTCCCAGACTTGGGAAGCCAGGTTTCATCTCGGGGTTGCCATGACACTGAGCCGCCCCCGAGGCTGCGGCTGCAGCTCCCTGCCCTCCCTGACCCCATTCCCGAGGATTTGGTGTCTCACCCACGCCCGTCTCTCTCAGGCAATTACCTGCTCTGATTGCTCCCCCTCTCCTGTCACTGCTCCCTCGGTGCTTTTATCTATTTTAATCAAGTGAGTCAGGCAGACAGAGGGGCCAGGCAAAACACTGCTCCCATCCCTGTCTCCTGGCTGGGGGAAGGATGCCTGGGAATTCCGGGAGCGTGGAACGCTCTTGTTTGGGTGGATTCAGCGGGTTCGGGGGCTGAGCAGATTGTGGTGTGTTTAGGGACCGTTTGGGTTTGTTTTGGGTGAAGATCTCTGGCCCTGAGATCTCTGTGTGCCATCCATCAGGAATAGCACCTTGGAATTGTTGAGGGGGTTGATCAGGATGCGTGGAAGTGGCAGGAACAGAGGATTTCCTGGCTGGCCTGAGCTCAGCCCTCGAGGGCTTCAGAGCAGTCACAGAATCATGGAATCATCAAGGCTGGAAAAGGGGGGCCTGAAGGCACCTACAAGGAAGCTGGAGAGGGACTTTCCATCAGGAACTGTAGTGACAGGACAAGGGGGAATGGCTTCAAAGTGAAAGAGGGGCAAATTAGGTGGGATATTGGGAAGAAATCCTTCCCTGTGAGGGTGGGGAGGCCCTGGCACAGGTTGGCCAGAGAAGCTGTGTCTGCCCCATCCCTGGAATTGTCCAAGGCCAGGTTGGACAGGACATGGGCAGGGGGTGGAATTGGATGATCTTTAAGTTCCTTTCCAACCAAACCCATTCCATGATTCTCTTTCTGCACTGCATGATGAAGGACATCACAACAGGGAAGTTTTCCAGGTTTGGGATGCCCTGGCTGTGACACATCTGGCACATCTGGGATGCCCAGGGCTGGAACCTGCCATGCTCCAGCCAAAAATAGCCAGATCCAGGAGCTCTGCCCCAAAATCAGCTCCCAGTCACCGAATCACAGAATGGTTTGGGTTGGAAAGGACTTCAAACTCATCCAGTTCCACCCCCTGCCATGGCCAGGGACACCTTCCACTAGACCAGGTTGCTCCAGCTCCCATCCAGTCTGGCCTTGGACACTTCCAGGGATAATCTTTGTGCAAGGCAAAGGGATTTATTCCCATTTTGAGGGGGAAAAGCACATCCTGCACCAGACCAGCAGAACTCAAGATCCACTTGGGGCCGGTACCAAGTTGGATTCCCATGATGGCTCTTCTGTACCAAACCAGTGGGATGGAATTACCCCAGTAACTCAGGCTAATCCTTCCTTCAAGCAGAATTCCCATCTCCAAAGTCCTGTTCCAGCTTGGTGCCTTTGGGGCTGAGATGTTGCTCCTGGGCTGTGTTTGTGGTGCTGCTGGGGAGGTCAATATTGCTGAGGTGCAGCTGCCTCAGTTTGTTTTACAATTCCTAAGCAAACGAACCCGAATGATCCAGTGCAGTATGGGCACTAAAAATAGCTTTTTAATCAATCAACTTTTTAAAAATAAGAATGTTCCTTAAAATTATGCCAGCACCAGCCAGCGCTGCCTCTTGGGAATTTTATTCTGACTCATTTTTCTTCCAGTTCCGTACTTTCTTTGGTTTTTTTTCCCCCCTCTTTATTTTTTTCTTGCTCCTATTTACCAAATATCATTAAGTTTGGACTGTTCTCTGTTACTCTCTTACAAGATGAGGTGGATGTTGCAGGTTTTAAAGTTGTTTTTGTCACTGGTGGCACGGAGGAACAGGAAGTGTGATTGCTGTAATTTGCTGGGATTTGGGCAACACACCTAAATACTGGTAAAACAGGCACTTTGTACTTTTAATTCAATATTTCCACTCTGGAGCAGCTTCCCATGGGTACCCAAACCTTTCAGGTGACCCTGATCACTCAGAGGTTGGAAAAGCCCTCCCAGCCCATGGAGTCCCCCCTGAGTGCTCTGAGAATCCCAGTCTCTCTCAAATATGTGTGTGTATATATATATTTATATATTTATATGTATGTGTGTCTGTGTGTATATTTAGTGCATTAGTCACATCTTAAACTATAAAAATTGAAACTTCAGTTAACTGCTTCCTCTGTAAACATATGTTCCCCTTGTAACTATAATTTGACTTTTCTGGCTTTGGGTTCTCCCTCAGCACCGTGTGCAGTAGGTACAGATAGAACAGGAATAACCACGATCCTGCCAAATCCCAGCCTTTAAAATAATGGGTTCAGGCTCCAAAATCCCCTGACTGGCTTAAAAATAATAAGATTATGTGAAAATAGTGAGCACTGTGAGCTTGTCTTGCCGTGGTTCCGTTGCTGGGAGTCCTGTGGCTCCTGCCTTTCTCCAGCCTGGAAATCAGGGGTGGGATTGGGGTTGGTTGGGGAACTTTAAATGAAGCTGTGGCTGATGTCTCTGAAGGACCTGGGAATTTAAGCAGAGCCATTACAAGGCATGGGATGAAAGCAGTGGAGTTTGTGGCACAGTGGGAATACAGTCCCAGTGTTTTTTGCTGTGTTTGTTGCAGAAATATCTGCAGAATTCGAGTGAGGGGTGGGAGAGATTATCTGCCTGAAAATGGGGAGGAGCAGCGTGGCTGAACTGCCTGGGGAAGGGATTGTCTGGGTTCTGGGGTGGCTGAGCCTGACCTGCACCCACATCACTGGAGGTTTCTGGGCTTTGTTTGGAGTGAGGAGGTGACTGATGGGAGGGAATGAGACACAAACCTGGGTTGAAGCCTGGCAGCCTGGTCTGTACTGAGGCAATTTAAAAAGAGATGTTGAGAAGTGACCTTTCCAACAAGACAGGCAGTTCATTTGCCTTTCATTTTTCTATTTAAGGGAAGTTTTAAGTTTTAAATAATGATTTTGACCTGCAGATCAGAAAATCCCCTTATAGATGTGTAAGGATTTTACAATGAGGGTAGTGAGGCCCTGGCACAGGTTGCCCAGAGAAGCTGTGGCTGCCCCATTCCTGGAAGTGTCCAAGGCCAGGTTGGACAGGGCTTGGATCAACCTGGGATAGTGGAAGGTGTCCCTTCCTTCCTTCCTTCTTTTAAAGGAACCTTTAAAGGTTTCTTCCAAGCCACACTATTTTATGATGTGAAAGTCTTCTAGAAACAGGAATTCTCTACCTTGTTTTGCTGACTAAAATGTGTGAAATTCCTCCAACACACCCTTGAATTCCCATCTCTCTTTTTAAACCAAGTCAGGGCCTCACCAGCTAAACTGGCACAGCAGAGGAAAGGAAAGGTCTTGCCCGTGCTGAAGCATCTTCTGGCAACCAGAGCTCTCCATCCTCAAGCCACTGGTCTTTGCCAGGAGGTGATTTCAGGAAAACCCCTTGGAAAGCTGATGAAGAGCATCAGCATCATTCACTGCACTAACAGCAGCATTTTGGGGCAGAGCCTGGTTTCTGTGCTGCCACTGGATCAAACTCAGGATTAAATTTCAGTCCAAGGGCCGATGCTGACCCCACGGTGCAGGGCTGGGAACCAGGAGCAGCCCCTCAGCTCCTTCCCAAAGGGCATCTGGGGAATCTCAGCTTGGCCCAGTTGCACCTGAGAGGTCGTTTCCCTGGAATCCGTGCCGGAGGGAGCGATGTTGAGCGACCCCTCTGCAGTTCCCTCTGCCTCCAGCCCTTCCCCTGGATCTCCCCGTCGCATCTCCTCCCTTTCCAAGCGGGTTGGGAAGTTGCTGCTGGTGAACTGGGTGGTGCTTCCATGGCCTCCAGAGCAGCGGTTGCCATGGTAACTCCTCCGAAGTTCCCAGTTTTGCAGAGTCACGGTTTTAGCGGATCTGCCGGGGAGGGAGGAGCGGGAGGATCCCGGGAGGATCCCAGGATGATCCCGGGAGGATCTCAGTGCCAGCAGCACACGGGTCAGGGCCACTGGGGCTGTGAGCAGAGCCCGTGGGGCTGAGTTTGGTGGGACCATCCCTCACCTTCCGTGACCTCCTGGTTGTAAAACAGCTGGACAAGGTGTGTGGGAACATCCACAAGGCTTCTGTGCCAGGGGGCTTCTGTCTCCAGCCACATCCTTCTGTTTGGGCTGGTGTTGAGCTGCTCTTGGAGGACTTTTGTCACCTTTTCTTCTGTTTTCTCCTCTTGACTGTTTTCCCCTCTTGAGTGTTTTCCCATTAAACCAGAATAGGACTTTTCTTCCTCAAGGGACATTCCAAACTGGCCAAGGCTCTGGGGGAAGGATGCTGGGAACTATAATCCCACCCTGCCAAAAGTATCACCTCCTGCTGCCCAGGGGTTTGCTTTGGGGCTGGGTGGCTTTGGAGGGGCTCTGGAAGAGCAGCCACTCAGGGGTGCAGTCCCAGCTTTTGGGGTGAGGAAGGGGCAGTGAACTGAAATCCCCTTGGATGTCTGAGCGCCGGCGGGAGGGAGGATTAGTCCCGTCAGGGCAGAGCCCTCGGGGTAATCCTGCTTTCCAATTAGGGATTTCACTGTCATTAATCTGATGGGAAAATAAATAGGGCAGGAGCTTAAAGCCTTTGAGGGAACCAGAGGTGCAAGAGGAGAAGGTGGGCTGGAGGGGCTGAGCAGGACAGGACATCTGAGCTCAGACCCCTCCAGCACATCCCCTCGGGGAGGGATTGGGAATGACAGGACAGGAGCATCCCCAGAAACATTGAATCCCTGAGCAGGGGCTTCCTTCTCCAGTCTGTTCTTCAGCCAAAGCAAAACTGTTCCCTGCAGAGGGTTTTCTTCCACCTTTTCAACCTTTCCTTCAAAGGCAGCACAAGTTTGCTTTTGTCTCTATTCCATCCCAAATTTGCTTTTGTCTCTTTTCCCACCCGTGGCTCTGCCTGACCCTGCTGACAACACTGGCAGCCTCTAAACATCTGTGACCACAATGGCACAGCCTTTCCTTTTCTCTTGGAAAATCAAACTCTTCTGCCACCCTAAAAGACACCAAACTTTGGTGTTAAATGGACAGGGGGACAGGAGTGGCTCTGCCTGTCTCTAAGGAATCAGGGCTCTGATTTCAACTCCAGTGACAATTCTCCTCATGCAGGTGATTGTTTAACCATAAAAAGCCACAATTAGATCGTTTAGAAGGCTAAAAGAATAAAGTTTTTTTTGAGATCTGATGAGCAGAGCACCTGAAGAAAGGTCTGGGGCAGCTCAGAGCCTTTTAGCAATTCAAAATTCACATGCTCTTACTTTTTTTGTACTTTAAAGGAAAAAAAAACCATATCTACAGGTATAATAAGTGAAATGAATGCAACTGCAGGTTCTCTGGGAATGATACTGGAGCCTTGGGAATAGCACAGGAGCCCTGTTTATAGGGAGTTTCACATGGATCCCATCAGACAATGCAAATACTGTGAGTAGGATATGGCTGTGGTTGGGCTTTGGGTCTTATTGGGGCTGTTTCGTCTGTAGGACAGGATTGTCACTCTGCTTCTAGTTAGGCAAGAGGGAAGGGGATCCAAACAGCCCCTAAAGAGGAGGAAAAAGTCACTTAAGGGAGGGAGAAATTAAACCAACATCAGTATTTCAGTGGGGCACAAGTCCTCGAGGCTGTGGCCTGGAGCTCCTCCTGCTCCAGCTCCTCCTGCTCCACTCACCCAGGGTTTTATTCCATTTCTTTATCCTATTTCATGCATTTCCATTTCAGACAAGTGGGTTTCCAAGCCTGACATGTTTGGTTCCCAGCAAGGTGTTCCCAGCTCTGGCTTTTCGAATTGAAGCCCTCTCTGAAACAAGAAGTGGGTTGGGATCAGGTTTTAGGGAAGCTCTGAGACCTGACCCTGCTGGTTTCTCTTTTGCCCTCTTATCTGGATAAATGATGGTGGGTGCAAAAGTAGTTTGATCTGCAGCCCTTTACTTAATCTTACTCTGCAATAAATCTTGTGCTGAACTGATAAAATACTTCTAAAAGCAGCAGGGATAAACATGGTGGGGTTTTTGTTCAGGTTCCCAGAGCAGAATTGCTGTTATCAGGAATAAGACAATGTCTGTGTGCTTCTCTCACACATATGTGTGTGTGTTAGGAAGCAAAAAGGTGTATTCATACCCAGATGTTTCCAATTATTTTCCTAAAACAGTTCCCTCATTCATGCTCAATTTGTGAAACTCCTGTTCAGTTCCCCCAAATCTTTTTTTTTTTTTAAATGATTTTTATTAGTCCTCCCAGCAGCAGGAACCAGCAGCTCTGGGGCTATTTTGCACTCCTGCAAATCACCACTTACTACTTGGATACTGTTACTGTTAGGTGAGGACTGGTGGGTCCTGGTTTACATCCTGTATCCCAAAATGTTGCCATCCTCGGCCCTACCAACTTGTGCCATCAGCTTGGCTCTGTTTTACCTTCATCCTTGGGCGTGGTGCAGATCCCAAAAGGGGAATCTGTAACTCCTTGAGATGTCCAACCCAGGTTGGAAGGAGATAACCTGCACTGAGCCCCTATTCCCATGACTCCAGAGGGAAGCAAGGAGAGTGGCCTCACTGGATGGAGCAAGGGATTGGGTACAGGCTGGGTCTTGGTGGTTGTGGTGCCTTTGTTTGCTCTCTTTACCTTCATAGGGAAAGATTTGGGGTGATCCACTGCTCACACTGGGGGATCTGGAGGTGGAAGTTGTCACGGGAGAAGGATTTTTGATGGGAGAAGGGTTTTTGGTGTGTTCTTTGCCTCAGGCTCCCCCCTCCCAAAGCCTGTGCTGTCCTTAACCCTGCTCCCAGGTGGTTTGAGCACGTCAGCATGCTGGTGATCCTGCTGAACTGCGTCACCCTGGGCATGTTCCAGCCCTGCGAGGACGTGGAGTGCCAGTCGGAGCGCTGCACCATCCTGGAGGTGAGGCTCCCACCCTGCCCTGTGTGCCTGGGATGGGTGGAGTGGAGCAGGGTGGACCCCTGTCCTGTCCCTTTTCCCCAAGATCCAGCCATGAAAGCATTTCCCAAGATGGTTTTCCCAAGAAGCCACACTTCCTCAGGCAAAGCCTCCAGGGAAACCTGCTGCCATGGCCTCGGGGGAGACCCAAAGGCTGACTGGGACTTGATCCAGCAAGATCCTTTCACTGCACACTTAATAAGGGAAGGGGGGCTCAAAAGTGGGCAGCCAGCTCCCACTGGAGTCGTTAAACTATTTAATTACAATAGTCATGGCTGCCCCATCCCTGGAAGTGTCCAAGGCCAGGCTGGACGGGGCTTGGAGCAAGCTGGGCTAGTGGGAGGTGTCCCTGCCCATGGCAGGGGGTGGAACAAGGTGACCTTTGAAGTCCCTTCAAACCTAAACCATTCTGGGATTCTATGGCCAGTTCCATGGGGAGTCTCCCCCTTGCAGTCCATCAGTTCCACCCCTTGGATTTGTGCAGTCTGGTCTGTGCCATGTGGCACCGGGGACTTTGCCACTCCATTCCCTCCTTCTGGAACAACAGAGCCCGGGATGAGCCCGTGCCTGCTCTCCTGCACAGCAGAGCCCCCCAGCTGGAGCACAGCACTGCCAGGTCCTGGGATAAGTGACCTTTGGGAGGTGCATCCCAGCCCCTGGTTGGCCATGCCCGGCATCCCGCTGGTCTCTCCTCCCTCTCCTGGCAGTGCCCTCGCTGCCATCTGCCCGCAGGATTGGGTTTGGAAGCACATCCCGGCAGCATCTGGTGTGTGGGCTGCACCTTGGCACTGGGCTTCCTGCAGCAACTCATTCCTCAGGCTGGGAACCAACCTGCCGTGTTCCCAACGCATGACACCAGCCCAGGCAGGGATTACCATGTGCTCAGCTCCTTTGGATCCCACACGGATCTGCTGCTTTACCTCCCTTCGAGTGTCCCAGCCAGCGAGATCCTTCATGGAATCCCAGAATGGTTTGGGTTGGAAGGGACCTTAAAGATCCACTTGCCACCCCCTGCCATGGGCAGGGACCCATTCCACCATCCCAGGTTGCTCCAAGCCCAGTCCAACCTGGCCTGGCAGGTTTTCAGGCAGAAAAGGTGAGTAAAACCACCATTATCCCTCCCCCTGTCCCAGCTTGCAGGAGGGAGTGGAAGCCACAACACAAGGTGGAAAAGCCTGAACTTCTTTATGGAGGCTTTTGGATGCCAGTTATTAAATGAACTGAAATAATGGAGCAAAACTTCTGTGGAGTTTATTAAGGGAAAGGTTGGTTGGTAAAGCTGACAGTCCCTCTCCAGCTCTCTTGGAGCCCCTTTAGGCCCTGGAAGGGGCTCTCAGGTCTCCCTGGAGCCTTCTCTTCTCCAGTTGAACCCCCCCAGCTCTCCCAACCTGGCTCCAGAGCAGAGGGGCTGTGATGTCCATATAGATTTATCACTAGATGAATAAAAGCTGCTGACACTTCCCAGGCACTGGACTGACCCAGGAGCTACACTCAGGGGTTGCCACCACCCACGAGGTGCAGCAGCTTTTATTTTGGAGTTGGGAGGTGGCACTTTGGTGCCAGTGCTTCACCAGCCTGTCCATGGAGTGGCCATGTGGTGGGAGCACTGGGGTCTGTGCTCTGCCCGAGTCCAGATTGCAGCAGAACTGACTGTGACCATCTTGTCCCGCTCTCCAGGCTTTCGACGACTTCATTTTCGCTTTCTTTGCGGTGGAGATGGTCATCAAGATGGTGGCCCTGGGGATCTTCGGGCAGAAGTGTTACCTGGGGGACACGTGGAATCGCCTGGACTTCTTCATCGTGATGGCAGGGTCAGTAAAAACCTCAGCAAGGTTTGCTCTTCATGGGGGAAAAGCAGGAAAACCCCCAAAAGCCAAACCTGTAGGTTGGCCTGGCTGGTTTTCATCGTGTTTTGTGAAGGTTCAAGCCAAGGCAAAGTCTCATAATTCTTGTTTTTCGTACCCCACCTTGTACCCACGCCCGTTTTTGGGGTGGGTTATGGATATCAGGCAAAAAAACCCAAAAAAGCCCAGAGCAGCTCAGCCCTGCTCCTGCTGGGACACCATCAGAGGGAGGCAGGAATTGGCCAAACGAGGAGAACTGAACCCAAAATTCTGGTTCAGAAAGTTGAAATCCCAGTGGAAGGAGCTGGCCAGAATTTCACCCAAATTACAAGTGCATGCAAATGCCTCCTGTAAACTCCTCTTGATTTACAGTTGAAAACCATCTCCCACAGCTGCTGGTTTGTGCAGGATGTGTTAACAAACAGGTACAAGGAGGATCCTGTTGCTTTTGACACCAGTTCCCTCACACCCACAGGGAATAACCGAGTGGACTAAAAGCTTGGCAAGTCTAAAACTTTTTTTCCAATAAATAAATGGGTTTAGAAACCTTGGGCTCTCTTACCTGCTTAGCAGCCCCTGGGAAGGGATATAATGCTTTAATTACTGCCTTAGCTCTGAATTCCTGGGTTTATAATGACCAGCCTGGGGTTAATTAGAACATCCTTGTAATATGTTGGGGCATTTTTCCCCTTCCATTAGTGATGTACCATCCCCACTGCACTAATGGAGTTTTGTTTTGCTCTGTGTTATTTGTCTGGAATACAATTAGGAATGGCCTGAGCGGTTTGAATAAAACATGAGCTCTCCTGAGCAGAGCTTCCTTTGAACCTGTGTGGTTCCAGCCCAGGAAGGAACATCAGGGACAGCAAAAGAACCAGTTAATGATTTTTTTTCCTGCCAAAGCTGCTGCTGTGTTTAAGCTGCTGTTTAAGTGGGGAGGGAAGAGCGAGGCTGTGGTGGATGGGAGAACTCAGCCCCACACTGGATGTGCAGGGTGGGCTCTCCTGAGGAGTGAGCAGAGGGTCATCCACGTCATCACACAGGTCATCCCAAAAGCAGGAGGATGACACAGCACAGGGAGGCAGAAGGGCTGAGCCCTCGGGGGCAGGGTTGGCACCAGGAGCTTTGCTCTCGTAGCACCCGGGATGAGGGGGAAAGTGAAGCAGTTGGGTGGTTTTCCTGGGCTTTTCCCCGCCCTCCATGGCTGGAATATGTTTCAGAAGGATGAAAGCATCAGAAGCACCAGGAGACCCCACAGGGAAGCCCTGCTGCTGGTCTGGCATTACTCAGGTTGGAGATGAGGAGAGGAATAACCACTTCTGCGGCTGATCCTGGGCAATATCCAGATGATTTTGGTGTGTTCAAGCCATACCTGGGACAGTACTTCCCATCTCTCAGAGGAGAGGCTGGACTGGGAGCTGGACTGGCTGGTAACACTGGTGGAGGACAAGGAGGAGCTGTGCAATGTCTGGGCTTCACCTCTCCCACCAACACCCTTGGATCCAGTGTCTGCTCCTAAAACTGGAGGTGGTTTTAGCAGGGAACACGCTACTGGAATAACAAGAGCTGCTTTTTCCAGCAAGCAGATGGATGTGATGGAGTTATTATGAGGCTTTTTCTGATAAGAAGGGAAACAAGTGAGAGGCAGAGCTGCCTGCTTTGTTTGTCCCGTTCTGTCTCCTCAAAGGAGCTGATTTGCCTCACCAGCCACACACCAAAGAGAGCGGAGGGTGAGCAGGGAAACTACAAAATAAACATATCTCCTGCCTCTAGCAACAGATTGTGTCTGAAGTTTGTTCCAGCTCTGAAAGCCCTTTCATGTTTTCCTCGCCTGAGAAATGTGCCCTGGAAAATTTCAAGCCGAGGGGAGCTCGGAGCGGCTCCGTCTGTCCAGCAGCCAAGTTGAAAGCATTTCCTCAGCATCAGGAATGTTGTTCACAAGAGCTGAAACCAGAGAGGTTTTCTCGTGCATCCACTCCCTGGAGACGTTGCAGGCTCCCATGACGTGCTTTGGACATCTTTTAACTTGACAGCTGAAGGGTTGGGAGCTGCTGGTGGCAGAAGACACCCCGTGCCTCCTGTTTTTCAGTGCCCAGAGGCTGTAGGGAATCACCTACCAAGTGCCAGCCTGTCGGAATTTTCCATCTCCAGCAGGTTTCTGTTGGACTTTTCCAAGGTATTCTTGGTTTACAGGTGTGATCTGAGAACAGGACCCCAAGATTGGCCTTGACAAGGAAACCTTTGACTGTTTCTCTGCTTGTAGAAAGTCCAGTGTGGAATCCATCAAGTGTTTCAGGCTGGCTTCAGTGGGTAAATATGTATCCCCCTGAGTCTTACTTTCAGATCCTAAATGGAATATCATGGAAATCCAAAGATTCAGGGTCAGAAAGTCCATTTCCTAGGGCAAATCCTGGATTATTCATCTTTTATCAGCTCCCCTGAAGCTCTAAGGGCCAAGTTAAAGTGAGGCTCCAGGAGCTGGCCCTTCAACATGCTAATTTTGGATGTGGTGGTACAAACCCAGCTCCCACTGGAGCATTTCCTGCTCCTTTTCCATGCTATAGGAGCTCACAAGCTGTATCAGTTGCACTCAAACCCACTTACTCAGCCACCTGATAGACTGGGAGCGTGCTGCCCTGGGACCAGGGCAGTGAACACATCCAGGCCCTGGCACTGCTCATTTTGGGGACTTTAAAGAGCACTTTGCCTATTCCTGCAAGGTCTGTTGTGAGCAAACACCCGGTGCTGGCTCCAGACCCCTCCGTACGGGTGTGAACGGGCATTCCCATGGTTTTCCCGCTGTGTGGTCCTTCATGGGGCACTGGGCTGGTTCCCAGTGCTCTGCTCCAGCTTCACAAACACACAGGAGATTTAAAGCCTGGTTTTGTGCCGTGCTGAGTTTTGAAGCTTTTAGAATAATGGAATGATTAAGGTTGGAAAGGCCCTCTAAGATCAGCGAGTGCAGCCATCAGCCCGTGTCCTCAGTGGGTCCTGTTCATCAGATTTGGCTCAGCTCCTGCATACAGGCTGGAAGGTGGGTTGGATTTATGAAGACTCACTAACTAATCCAGGAAAAAAAATATCTCTGGAAGGTTATCACTGAAAACAGCTCAAAATCACCAGAATCTCTGCAGAGCAAGGTGGGGGGAATGGAGCAAAGTCACCTCAGTGTGACACCGAAGAGCTCCAGGACAAAGCCAGAAGAGAAGCAAACATCAGAACATCCAGATACTCCTAATTAAACGGTGTGGAGCAGGGCAAGGCTTCAAGTACAAAGTGCAGAGCTCCAGCAGTGCAGAGCATGGGCACATGGGCAGTGATGAGCTGGCCCGAAGCCAAACCTCCTCTGCCTGTGCCCAAAATCCACTCAGCTGTTGCTTCCTGATGGCACATAAGGATTTTGGTCCATCCTGGCTTCTGTGGAAAATCTGAAGCTTCTGCAGGGCCTGGCTGCAGCAGTTCAGCTCCCATTTGCCTCTGTCCTTCCATATCTGTTTGTTTGTTTAAAAGAAACCAAAACAAAAGCTCATTCTCCACGGGATCCAACAGCTCACTCACAGGGTTGCTTTTGATGCTGTTCTGTTATTTGAACAGGCGTGGTGAGAGATTTGTGACATATTTACAAGTGTTTCCCTGTAGTCAGACTCATAAATTGTAATTACAGCCATGCTAACTAACCATAACCCCATTAAAAAAACAACACTGCACACATTTGCCACTCATTGCTATAAAAGAGCAAGAAAACTGACTTCACTTAACGTCCTTCCCAGCCTGGAAGAGAAATGTTTATGGCAAATGGAGATGAAGCATGAAAAAGAAAATGGTCCTTTAATAATCAAATGGAAATCAAACTGCTCCAACGTTGTTTGTGAGCTTGGATGTTCAGTTTTTGTCGTGGTGGGGGAGATGAGCTGGTGTGTAAAAACTCTGGGGTGCTGGTGGGGGGGATGCATCAGGAACATGTTACTGCCTTGGAGCTGCTTGGAGCTGCAGTCACCTCCCCAGGAAGGCTGTGGATGTGCCACTGGAGTAAAATAAGCTGATGGAAGAGGAGAGAATCAGGGAGCAGATATCTGGGGGCTCCCCCTCTGCCCTGAGTTCTGTGGCCCTGACTTTGCAGCTCCTTGTCATGCCAAGTCACGGAATCACGGAATGGTTTGGGTGGGAAGGGACCTTAAAGATGATCTCATTCCAACCCCCTGCCATGGGCAGGGACACCTTCCACTAGCCCAGGTTGCTCCAAGCCCCATCCAGCTGGCCTGGAACACTTCCAGGCACACGGTGCAGGAATTGCACCCTCCGATGCCCGGGAAGAGCCGCGAACACGGAGTGGGGGGATTTGCAATGCTGGGCTTGCAGGCAGCAAGAATTCCAGGCAGCCCCATTCCCAGGGCCCCGGAGTGCCCTGATCCTGACTGATCCTCTCCTCTCTCCCCACAGCATGATGGAGTATTCCCTGGATGGACACAACGTCAGCCTGTCCGCCATCCGCACCGTCCGGGTCCTGCGGCCGCTGCGAGCCATCAACAGGGTCCCAAGTAAGTGACCCCTCCCTTGGCACCACTGCCAGGCTGGGCAGGCACAGCCTGGGCTCTGCCAGGCTCATCCCCCTGGGAAAACTGGAAAACCAGGGGGGCTAAAGCTGTCCCAGCTGGCTCTGTGGGGGTAAGCCTTGCATCAGTAGTCTGCTCTCCTGCTGCCGAGACCAAATTAATTGATTTTAATTTTTAGAGATCATTTATTGCCATTATTAGTGTTAGCAAAGGGCAGGGGAATAGATTTTATACCCGGGGCCCAAATTTTTGTGGCTGCTTTCCAGCGTTTTCATGACTTCTCTGAGGCAAATAACCCCCTGCTCCTTGTGTAAACTAAATAAAGTTCCTATAAAGGAAGGGGAGAGGTCAGTCCTGAGAAGGATCTTCTTGCCCTGGTGGGTTCATTTTCCCTGCTCAGCAGTTTGAGGTCCTTCCATGGCTCCGTGTTCAGGATTAGCAGAGCAGGAGCCTCCATGTGCTGCTAAAATTTGCTGTCATGGAGAACAAAATTGGGTTCATGCACGATAGGAAGTTCAAGTGGCCCCTAAATCCATTTTCAAGTGGCTTCAGCTGCTTGTCTTCTAAATCCAATTTGAAAGACGACCCAACAAGTTGAAATAATTTCCTGCCGGAATCGGCCACCGCTGAGCAACCCTTTGCAAGGTGCTGGTTTCGTGGAGCTCCCATCAGCTTGCAGCCAAATTCCACTCCAATCAAAATGCAGCAGGATTGTATGGAAATCATAGAGGTCCCTTGCAAAAAAAAAAAAAAAAAGAAAGGACATTTCCTGCATTTCCTGTTCTTCTTGAAAGCGCTTCTGAATGGCACAGCCCCACATCCTGCCTGGATTAATTGCCCGTCGTGTCGGCACTTCCAGGGACAGCAAAACAACCTCCCCCAGAAGGGTTTTGGTTCCAGAGGAACATGTGAGGGAACAGATGGATGTTTACTCACAGGAGTCTTTGAAGTTTCTCTCTGAACTCCCAATTCTACAGGATTTTTCTTGAGGGGGGAAAAAAAAAGGAAAAACAACTCAAATCCGTGACTTCGGCCGTGACATCGTCAGTTCAAAACAAGACAAAAAGAGGCTGAAAGGGAGCATGAAACCCCCTCTGCAGCTTTTGTTTTCCTAGGGAGGTTTTGTCACCAGGGTTTCAGAGCTGCCCCAAAGCACAACACAAAGTTTCCCTCTGGGATTTGGAGCCCGATGGCTCCGTGGCTGGAGCAGAGGGACATGGCACGTGCTCGGCTCGGAGGCTCCAGGCTGAGGTGAGGATCAGGCTCCCTCTGGAAGTTCTCTAAATCCATGAAACCCTTCAGAGCTCTCCCATGGAACAGTGGGAGTCTCAAGAAGGGAATTGGAGGGTTTACACGCCTGTTAATCCAAACGCCTCCGCGTTCAGGTGAAATTGGGATCTGTGGCCAGCTTGTGGTTTTTCTTCCTTAGGACCCTGATTGTGAAGCTTTGAACTGAGCCTTTCAGGCTCTTTCTGCTGCACTTCCCACGGGATTTTTGGTTTTTTGTTGTTTTTTTTTTTTCAAAAGACAGGTGATAGAAAATATTCCATTATTTTATTAATATTCCCTGAGATTCAATGCAGTGAGCTCAGCCCAGGTTTGGGGAGGAGTTGCCTGGTTTGATGAGCAGCTGGGCTGGGCTCACACCACCACTGGTGTCCTGAACCAGTGCCAGGGCAGGATTAGTGTTCTTGGAGATATCTCTGTTCCTGGAGGGAGGATCACCACAGCCTTCACTTGTTTAAGAGCCACCAACTCCATCTGAACACTGGGAATTTTACTGTTTCAGACTGATACAATCCCAAGTCTGCATGGAATGGGCAGTGACATCCCTCTATTTTATTGCATTTTTGATGTTTCTGGCAGTGAAAGAGTTACACTTTCAGTCTTTCATCCATGAGGATCTACAGCTTAGTCAAGGGATCACCTTGGGTATCCAGCACATCCCAGCCAGTGGTGTGGCAGCAGCTCCTGGTCAGCACCACCCATGCCATTCCCAGCACTGGGAACAGGATTTTGGCCTCAGGACAGACACCCAAGGACATGGAGCACAACAAATTCCAGCTGGGTCAGGAGAGACGAGTCTGGTGGTCAGTCACCACCCAGGGAAGCAGGGACCCTGGAGGACTCCCCTGGAGATTTATCCCTGCCATTCCTGGGTGCTTTCCCGGGATGCAGCCAGCACTATTAGCTCTTTGCTTCCAGGCACAATGAAGTAACCCACGAGATTATTTCATTTCGATTCTGTTTGGTAAGAAAAGAAAGAAGAACCCCAGCCAACAAAAACATCATCTCTATTAGAAATTATTCCTTGAAAATGACTGGAAAAATAGAATTCCTGCAATTTATATCTTTGGCAGGGGCTGTAGGTCGGGATTTTTTTTTAGCAGTGGTCACTGAGGTTTTTTTCAAACCCACTTCAGTGCTTTATTTTTATTTTTCTACCGTGTAGTTTCAACCAGGCATCACATGGAATGGGAATGAAAAGGAATCCTGAGCCTTGTTTCAGCCTAAGTGATGCTTGTGCTCTTTTCCCATGGCACACTTGACATTCCCTGAGAGGCCGGAGCACCCTGAGCAGATGAGGAACAGATGGATTCAATCCCGAGAATGGTGCCACGGAACAACCCAAAATACCAAAAGTAGCTGAGCAGAAAAAAGTTGTCTGGCACGGGGAGATAAATTTTAACCATTTTTGGATAAAAAAAGAGCAAGGATATTAGTGAGGGGTGGGGGGGAAGAAAAGCCCAGCATTGTCTTTCCAGTGGGAATTAAGTGAGTCTTCTCTGCTTTTCCAAAGATAGATTTGCAAGGAAAGCCTGCAGGGCTGTGCCGTGGGATGTGCTCCCAGGGGGCTTCGATGACAACAAAAGTTGGGAATAAACA
>NW_021938949.1:5057074-5065226 GCF_001715985.3 Manacus vitellinus
GCGGGATGAAGCGGCAGGACGGGATTCCAGCTCCTGCCAGCACTGCCTGGGAAGGGCTGGGATGGAGGGGTTCATCTCTCCTGGAGACCCTCCTCATCCCTGAGGTCTGCAGGGCTGCAGCCCAGCATCGTGGAATCAGCAGGAGAGGTGTCTGGCGTGGCTTGGGAGAGGCCAAGGTGGAATCTGATGGGGAAAGGAAGACTCCGTGTCAGTGCCACTCTCCATTCCCACGGGATGACCGATGGAGAGCAGCATCCTGCCAGGGAATAGGGAGGGAGAAAAGGCTCCACGAAGGCAGGCAGGCAAAGGTGTTTGCAGAGGAGAATTTTAGTGGGATAAAATCTCCCACCAGCAGCCACGTTGATTCCCAGTGCCGTGAACTTGAGCCCTGCTCCCTGTGGAGCGTCAGGATCCCGAGGCTCAGCTCAGCTTCCTGCTTTTTTCTTTTCCACAAGGTAGCATTTGCCTTTGTCTCCTGCTCTTTTTATTGATGGCTGGTCGCTGTCTCAGAGGTTCCTTTGACCTCTGTGGAACTGCTGAGCTGAGAGTTGTTATTCCCTTTTTATTCCTGCTTTATCCTTGGGTTGGAAGGTGCCCTGAGGTGTGAGGCAGGGCAGCCCCCAGGTGCCATCCCCATCCCTGCCTCCTTGCCCAGTCAATGCTGGAAGATGCCAGGGTTTGCTGAGGCTCTGCAAGGTTCACTCATTCCTCGAGTTGGAATATTCAAGGTGGAATATCTTGCCTGGAAATCAGCATTTCCCTGTCAGCAGGGGTGCTGGGGGAGACCAAAGGTTCATGGAGAGGTGTGGGACTGCTGGGAAGGTTCCCCTACAGCCTGCACAGGAGGAGGGAAAGGAAGCAGAGCTTTCCTTGGAGGAAGAAACATTTATATCCTGCTTTGCACCCTCAAAAAAGTCAAAATTTTCCCTGTTTTCCAGTCCTGTGGCCAGCAAGGAGAGGAGGAAGAGGAGGAACTCCATGGGAGAGGACTTGCCCACCCTGTGATCCTCCCACACCAGACTCTGTGTTGCTTAGGGAACAACTTGTGTGACTCAGGAGAGATGTTTGATATGTTTATAAATACATATTTTGACAGTTTCTCCAGAGGCTGATGGTTCCTGGGGGTGTTTCCCCAGGAAAAGCTGTCTGGCAGCTCTGCCCATGTTTGTGTGTCGTTGAGTGCTGCTGAAACATCTGAAAATCCCACCCTTTGGAGATGTGCTGTTTGTTCCCATTTCCTGCTGGGCCTTTTGCTCTCTTTACCTTCCTTTTCAGCCTTAAAGGTTTAGGGGAAAATATCAACATCCCAGTTTTTCTCCCCAGGATGCACTGGCTGCACAACCAAGCTGGGAATGGTGTTTTTTTCCCATCAAGGGCTCTTCTAATCCATTTTTTTTTTCCTTCCACCCACAGGTATGAGAATCCTGGTCACCCTGCTGTTGGATACTCTGCCTATGTTAGGCAACGTCCTCCTCTTGTGCTTCTTTGTCTTCTTCATCTTTGGGATTGTGGGTGTCCAGCTCTGGGCAGGGCTGCTGAGGAACAGGTGTTTCCTAGACAGGAATTTTGCAATGTAAGTACAGCAAAAGAAACAAAACTCTCCCCTTTTTCTCTTCCTTCCCCTCTCCTGCTGGAGAAATCCCAGCGCTCGGCAGCTCCAGGCGGGAACTTTTTGTCCGACAAAAAAAATCCACTTGTCAGCAAGTTCCTGAGGGGTTGGAGTTGCACCTGAAGGACAGTGGTGGTGGTGGTGGTTTGGATTATCTCTGCCTGAGGAAGCTGAGAGCCCTGACTCTGGGAATTTGAAGGATTTAGATCAAGCAGAAGGATTACAGCTCTCCTGGAATTGCCGCTTCTCCGAGTGGTTCAGGTCTGGGGGTCACTGAGCACAGCCCAGCCCCTGGCAGGGGGTTGGGAGGTGGGAGATGCTGCTGGAACACACAGAAAAGTCTCTGTAGGTATATTAAGATAAGAAGCTTGATGTGAAAGGCATTAAAAGCATTTGTACAGGGCTCTCAGTGTGGGACAGGCATCAGGGACGGGCAGCACCTGCTGTTTTTGATAGAATTATGGAATCATTAAGGTTGGAAAAGGCCTCCAAGATCATCAAGTCCAACCTTAACGAAGCAAACTTTAGTTCTGGTTCTTCCAGGCTTGGCAGTTGTGTGGGCCAACATCCCTGCCAGGTGTGAGGGTGCTCCTAAGCCTTCACTGCCCTGGGGAGCCTCACCTGGGCCCCCCACCCACGCCCTGCCCCTGGCCCAGCAGCTCTATTTAAGCCCAGCAGCTCTATTTAAGCCCAGCAGCTCTCTATTTAAGCCCAGTAGCTCTGTTTAAGCCCAGTAGCTCTGTTTAAGCCCAGCCCGTGGCTCTTAGTCCTGGTTTGGGCTGTGCTGGTGCTGTGCTCCTCTCCAGCTTTTTGTTCTTGATGCCTTTGGCTCCTGCCTGAGCTCCCTGGAAGAGTCCTGGGTCTGGTTCATCATTTGCCATGTCTGGGGCTTTCCCTGGTGCCAGCCCTGCTGTGTTCAGAGCCTGTCCAGGGAGGTGCTGCTGGCACCAGGATGGCTCCTGGCTCATCCCATGCCATGGGACACCCTGGCTCTTGCTGCTCCCTCAGCAGGACACTGAGCCTGGGCTGTTCTGCCCCTGCCCCCTCAGGGGTGTCAGGACACCTTCAAACCCACCAGCACAAAGAACAGAGGAAAGCAAAGTGCAGCCTTCCAGCTCCCACAGACAGGGAGCTCTGCCTGGGAAAACCTGTCGGAGGCTGCTGAGGATGTCAGTGGCTCAGAGGTGAGGAAATGCCTGAGACCAGCTATTTAGGGCAGCTCTAAGTCTGTAAGAGGAGATGGAGCCTGTAATTACATCTGTGTGTAATCATCTGCTGTCTACAACTCGTATTGTCTGGAAGACAAGCAGAGATTGTCCCTGAGCTCTACCCCAGGTCCTGCTCCTGCCTCTCACTGCTCAGTCCCATGGCTCTCAGCTCTCCAGGCCTTTCCCTGTCCTGCAGACCAGCTCTGGTGGCCCTTGTTCCTCCCACCAGAGATGCTGAAAGGCGGAAAATCAACGAACCGGCCATGAGTGTGTGTTCCCACTCCAACACCTTGATGCTCCAAACTCTCTCCTGCACCCCCAGCTGGTATTTGCTGGTCACCAAGACCCTCCAGGCTCAGAGGAACCCCTGAGCCGTCACTTAAAAGCCCAAATTGTGGTGTCAGAGCTCTGCTTGGGTGGGCTGGTGTGAGCTGTAATTAGCCCTGGCGAGTCTCTCTCGTCTCCTCGCCCGGGTTTTCAAACGCTGTGTGATTTTCTGCAAAGTGGAGCTTTTAAAAATGAACCACGGGGGAAAACGTTTGCTAAGTACAGATATTAAGCAGGCAGTTATGTAATGGCCATTAACAGCATCAAAGGCAGCCCAGGATTTTCTTATCAGGGTCTTGCTCCCAGTCAAGGGAAGGCAGAGTCGGGCTCTGGGCTGAGCCTCGGGAGCTGTTCCCGAGGAGGTTTGTGAGGAATCTTCTCCTCCTCCCCTTCCCCACAGCTCTGAGCTGCTCCCTGGGTCCCTCCAGCAGCAGGCAGTGGGGGATTTGGGTGGCTCTGCACAGGTCCTGTTGCTTCATGCCACATGCTCAGGGATGTTGTGATTAAAGTTCCAGCATCCCAGAGACTTTTGGACAAAGGAGGCTGAGCAGTTTTGCAGGAAGGGCTCCTCCAGCCCTGCTGGTGCCAGGATCAGTGGGACACGTGTGGGGTGCTCTGGTGCCATCATCCAGACTGGTGCTGCTGTTTTGGGCTGTTTCCTGCCTTAACTTTAGACCTGCAATGATCCAATCCCTCCATTTCCTGCTAGAAGCTGTCCCAGGTTTTTTGGAGCTCAATGTGGAAGTTTTGGAGAATACAAATGGAATTGATCTTTTTTGTCACTTCTGACTCGTTCTCCTGAATCCATAGTTCCAGGCATCAGGATATGGTTCACCCCTGCTCTGGTCTTGAACATCCCAACAACAAGTTGTGAAGGAAAAAAAGGCAGGGAGTGACCTGGAAAGCACTTCAGGGTTACACCTTCCTGCTGTTGCACAGATCATAGGATCATGGAATGGTTGGGGTTGGAAGGGACATTAAAACACCACCCAGTTCCAGCCTCAACTGCTTTGAACTGAGGGTGAACACCTGAACACAGTCCAGGGGCCAGGCAAGGAAGGGCCATAACCCCAAATTTTCTGGAGTAAACAAAGTTTAAACAAGTTCAGTGCTTCAAATACAGGTCCTTACTGCCCTACACCCTCACTGCCAGCAGCTTCCTGGGCCTTCAGCTTCACTGGAGGCACCAGGTGGAAGAAATGACTTTGATTTTTGCCATCATTATTCTTCCTGTGGAAACCTTCTCCATCCCCCTTGAAAGTTGGCTGCTTCAAGTTAAAGCAACTATTTTTAAATGCAGCACATTCTGATAGAAGTTTGGGGGCTCCTTTGAGGTGCACTGGAAATATCTCCTTTCTCTCCTGGAGAATTGCAATATCCTGGAGGTTGTTTAAGGACTCCCAGTAGTGACTCTGAAGGAATTACAAGCAGTCACTGGGGCTGTTGCAGTAGTGGGGCGGCAAAAAATGACCTGTGTCCCTTGTGTTTGGGACGTGGGAGAATCTGCCACTCCCCACCCTGCCCTGGAGATCAGAGGGATGTTTTGGAGGTCTCTGGTGGCTCAAACACCTCTTCAAGCCCTGGGGAGCTCCCTGGGACAACTGCTTGGAATAGCATTGCCAGGATGGTCTGTGAATGAGGGCAGTGGGAGCTGGAGGGAGAATTCCACAAGGACTTTTCGGTTGGTCTGGTGTGAAAGAGGAACTCGTTCTGCCTGTGTGGGAAGGGTGAGCAGAGCCAGCAGTTTCTGTGTAAGATCTCTGGGATGTGTGTGTCCCACACAGCCCCTCTGGCTCCCTCCTGCCCTCCCGAGATGGACTCTGTAAAGGGAGGAACTGGGTCACCCCCAGCTCATCTGGGCAGTTGCTGCTGGGGTTGTGTTGTTCTGCAGAGCAGCGTTTTCCAGTCCTGGAGCCTTTCAAGGAACTCAGTGGGTTGGAAGCAGGAGAGGGTAGAGGGCTGTGAAGTGCTCTGTGTGTCTCTGGTGCCTCAGGACAGTTCTGATGTGAGCTCCTCAGTCTGAGTTAACTCCAGCCTGCTCAGTGTTGCTCTGCCTTTGGCTCCTGGGCTGGTGCAGAGCTGGGAGGAGGCACAGGCAGCTCAGTTTGTCTGAAAGGGGCTTAATTGCTCCTCCTGGCTTTGCTCTGTGCTGCAGTGCTGGTTGGCAGCAGGATTTCCTCAGAGAGCAGCTTCTACCTGCAGGGAACAAATCCTGCTCGGTGCTGAGTTTCTTCCACCTTTTCCCTTTCCCCCTCTGCTCCTCAGAAAGCTGGAACAGGATTGTGCTCAGCACACACACACACACCAGACTCCAGTGGTTGTAATGTCCTGCACGGGATGGTTGGGGTGGGAAAACTGTGGTTGAGGGCAGATGGAACAGAGAATAATTCCTTTGGTGTGGAAAGAATGGACTTTCCTGCCCCGCTGTTGTTTTTCCTCCACATGAACATGCTCAGCAACAGAGAAAGAGAAATCCACTGCAAAGCTGCAGAGGAAGATGTGCAGAGGGCAGCTGGCTGGGAAAGGGGTGGTAATCCTCTCTAATGTGATAACAAATCCATTCTGGAGCTTTGTTTCTTCTGTCTTTTCCCCAGAGTCTTGTCATTAATGGATTCATTAGCATTAATAAGTTATTTGCACCCTACCCATTGGCAAGTAACAGGGAGGTCAGGCTGACCCTTCCTGCACGTGGAGGTGGAGGGTCTTGGCAGAGAGAACTCATTTATTTTGTGGATATTGGGGATTCCCTCATTCCACATCACTCCTCTTTCTCATTCTTGCTCTCCTTCCTCCTTTCCCCTTTTTGGTTTTGCCAAAAAGGTCTTCAAGCAGCAGAGCTAAGAAAAGGTCTTCAGTTTGCCATGTTTGCTGTGAGTTGATGTGTCCCTTCCCCTCTTCACTTGGTGGTGGTGGAGCATCTCCTGGGTGTGGATCCTCCCCAGGCAGATGGGGAAGGATCTTGGTGTGTCTGTGCTCAGGGAAGAGGGAAGGGCTTGAAAAGGGCTGGGCAGAAAGTGACCCCACACACGACTGATTTTAGCCTGTCACAGGGAAAGTTTTAGTTTATAAATTATTTGGGGGGCAGTTGCAAAAAAGAGGAAGGCAGAGGAAAGGGAGGATAAAATCAATTAGGTAACAGCAGAACCGAATGGAGCTTCCCCCACCCCTCACAGCCAAGCTGGGCTTTGTTTTCCTGGTCCCATTTTCCTCCCACAGACACCAAAGGCTGTTGTTCTTATGGTTCTCCAGGCAGTTTGTGCCCAGCTCTTCTCTGCTCAGCTTATTAGATCCCAGCCCAGGGCACTGGCTCAGGCAGCCCAGGGCTCCTAAATGGTGATTCATGGGAGGCACAAAGCCCCAAATCTCTGTGTGTGTGGCTCATCCAGGGCCATCCCAGTTGCAGTGGGATGGGAGGGGGGTTGATCCTGTAGTTCTGCCCCTTGGGAATTATAAGTCACTTCTCGGGTGTCTCCTCCTCTCCTCCCTCTGTTTCTTCTCCCAGGTTTCCCAGCTGACTTTGCCAAAGTCTGTAGCACTCCCAGGCACATCCCTGAATCCCAGTGTGTTTTAATCCTTCACAAGCCTCTGTGTTACCTCCCTGTGTGTGACAAACTGGTGCTTGTAGTGTCTGATCTTCCAGCAAACACTGTCCTGTGGAGCTCCCGGCCTGATCTGCAGCTCGGTTTATATGGAAATGTCTCGGTTTATGTGGAAATGTCTTCATGTGAGACCATTTGGTGGGAGGGGAAGGGAAGGCTTTCAGGCAGTTCTGGAGGAAAAACATCTTTGAAGTTGAAATCTCAGGCGTAGAAACAGGGAGGGTGATGTTACAGCTTTGTCTGGAGGTGTGGGAACGCTGTGCAGTGGGAGGGGAATAGCTGCCGAATACAATCCCAGCCAACAATGCCCAATTTGTTCCTCTTGCCTATTCCTGAGGCTGGATTAACTCTCAACACCCATCTCAAGTAATTCATTGATGGAAGAGAACCAAATTCCCCAGGAAAGTTGCTCAGGGCTGATTTCCCCTCAGCTCTGCCCTGCAGCAATTGTTCTCTGCTTATCACTGAGTGACTCCTGCTTGACTCAAAGGTTTTGGGGAGCAGTTTCAAGCAGTTTTATGGAATAACACTGGTTTGGCACCAGTTAGAGCTGAATTTATTCAATAGAAAGGTGCATTCAGAAACAGATAAAAATAGAGCTGTCCTGTCTTGAAGAATTACCTGCTTATCTTCTCCCCACATCTTGCTTGCTCGGGTAATTTGTTTGGTGCCTTTCCCTTATCTCCCGATGATTATGGGGCATCTGAGATCCCTGCAGCTCGGAAAAGTGGATAAAGCAGTGGATAAAGTCAGCTCTAGGGCAATGCACCTTCCCATTTTGAGCAGTGCTTCAGCAGGGAGTGCTGCTGGCTCTCACTAATGCTGAGCAAACAGCAGGAAAAGTCCTGGGCTCTGCCTGGTCCCTGATCTGGGGCAGCACTTGGGCAAAGGCACATCCCTGCCATGCTGCAGTGACAGCACTTGCTTATCTGGGCTGTAACAGAGCCATAAACTTTATCCAAGGCAATTAAATCAGAGATGCAGGAGGCACATGGTTCCCTTTAAATGTTTCTTCCTTTTCTTACGGAAGTGCAGAAGGAATTCAGGGTGGCCTGGAGCTGGGTCTCTCCTTGTAGAAGTTCAGCTCCCTCATCAGAGACATGCTGAGGGGCACATTTGTTGGAAAGCTGCTTTGCCATCAGCTGTTTGAGCATCAGAAGAGTTACCTTAAAATCCTTGCATACAAACAAAAACTTCTCTAGATTTTTGGGAAGCACTGCTGGGATTTTCTGTCTGAACCCTCTCATTTCATGCTTTCAACTGCCCTGTTTGGGTGGGGAAACTCAGGCTGATCTTTAAGTGGAAAATCACTGGTGCCTTACAGGATGAAAAAAGCTTTGTAGATGATTTTAGGGGCTGGTATCTCACAGAATCACAGGATGTGCTGAGTTAGAAGGGACCCACAAGGA
>NW_021938949.1:5065501-5068217 GCF_001715985.3 Manacus vitellinus
TCTCCCCTCAGTCTCCTCTGCTCCAGCTGAACACCCCAAGTGCCCTCAGTGTCCTCACAGAGCTTCATCTCATCTGGGACTTGCTGTCCCCAGTCTGGTGGGGCTGAGGGGCAAAGGAGAGAGAACCCACCCAAGCCAGGGACAGAAAACAGCACCTTTTGCTGCTGCTGAAACGAGGGATGAATCATTCCCTCTCATTTTTCCCTTTCTTCCCCCTCCAGGACCTACAACCTGACCTTCCTGCACCCCTACTACCGCACGGACGAGGCGGAGGAGAACCCCTTCATCTGCTCGTCGCACCGGGAGAACGGGATGCAGAAGTGCTCCAACATCCCAAACAGGAAGGAGTACAAGGTGGAGTGCACCTTGAGCATGGACTCCTACACCCCCAGTTTGTACCACCCCGACTCCAGCAGCAGGAATTCCTGCATCAACTGGAACCAGTATTACAACGTGTGCATGGCGGGGGACGTGAACCCGCACAACGGAGCTATCAATTTTGATAACATTGGATATGCCTGGATAGCTATTTTTCAGGTAGGACTCTCCCAGATCATTTGGTTTCTCTGTTTCTGTTGGGTTTTGTCACCTTTTTGCTTGCAGAGGTTTTGATAAACACCTCTGAGGAGAGAGGGATTTGTACCTGAGTGAAACTGTGAATAGAGACACGTGGGGTAAAATTGCACAAATGGTGCAATTTGGAGAGAATAACTTTTTTTTTTTTTTTTGGTGCATTTTAGAAGAGGAGGAGAATAATTCTTGAGGCAGGGAAAGGTAGGGCAAGTTGTAGCTCTGCAAATCAGCTAAATCCCAGGGATTTTTGGGAGTAGGGTCTTTCTTGCGTCAGGAAACCGAGAGTGTTGTTGAAGTTCTTAAGCAAGATTTAATTTCCTTCTAAAATGCACGAACCTGATGACGTGAGTTAGGCCTGGTTCTAGAATTACAGGATGATACTAATGAGCATGGTGTGCTGGAAGGAGGAAAAAGCTGTTCTGGCCAGAACACCTGTGAGGAGATGCTGCTCACATGGAATTTGGGCCTCTCTTGTTCCACACCTTTACAGCTCTTCACTGCAGACCAAAGTGCTTCTGGCTCAGACTGGGGGAGCCTTTACAGGTGGCAAAACACTGCAGCAACTGAAGTGTTCTCAAAGCATTTGTAGCTCTGGAACTCTGGAGAGCTCATCCACACAGTGCAGAGCCTCTGGTCTCCTAGGGCTGCCCAGTTTATAATGATCCATCTATTGTTTTCCATTTTTAATTGCCAATTTCTGGTTTTAACACATTTCTTTGCTCTTGGCTGGATGCCCCGTTTTATTTAGCCCTCCTGAAGTGCAGGTGACATCTATTCCTGAAGGAGAAAAGAACTCTCCTTGTAGTTTTGTTAATGATGAATAATTACTCATTCAGAGCTCTACGTTTAATTTATGAATTTCCTTCCAGTTTCATATTACACCATGAACTTTAATAACTTCCAGTTTTCACCTGGGAGTTGCAAAGCAGTGAGTGTTTGCTCTGAGCATCTTGTCTGCTCTCTGCTGTCACAGCAGCTCACCTTGAATCACACTGCTGGTGGTTCAGAGGCTTTAGAACCAGATCCAGAAGGGCTCAGGCAGATCCCAAATCTCTACGAGGCTGTTTCTGAAAATGCTTTGATTCTTTCCTGGAACTGGTGTGTCAAGAGAGGAGCTGCTGACTGGTGATGAGTGTTGGATAAAGGAAAGAGGAAAATCAAAGTAAATGGGACTCTGGCTGCTCTGGAATTCTGTTTTTCCTCCAGTTCTTTGGCAGAGCTGATGGATGTGCCCAGGAGGTCCTGTCTGACTCCCACCACGGGCACCAATGTTCTTGCAGGGAGAGGGCAGAGAACAATGGATTGTGCCAGGGCACTGAGGATGACCAGGAGCTTCCTTTTGACCTCCAGAGCCTTTTTTGCAGGCTGCAGGTTTTCATTTCACCTTGGGATTTTGTTTCCTCGGCCGGAAAATGTGCAGCTTTAACTCCGGGAAGAACAAACCAGCCCCAGGAGAGGTTTCAGCTGATTCCTTTGGGCAGAGCAGAGTGTCTGGCAAGGCTGGATATTGTATCCATAGATCATTTTGGCAGCTGCCAAGAGGTTTGTGATTGGGTTTAGTGCTGCTTAGGCCATCCAAATGCTGGAGAGGATTTCCAGCCTAAAATTCTTGTTATGTCTTTATTCCTTTTAGAACCAAGGGCTCATTTTTAGAAGCTGGAAATGCTATAACTCCAGGTAAAAAGGCAGCTGCTGGGAGCAAGGTGCTTGCTTAACTGGGGTGTGGAAAGAGTAAATCATGACTGCAGGAGGTGAGATGCTAAATCAAAACAATTGCTGTGAGCAGAGAACATTTAACAAATAAAGCTATTGAGCTGTGCTCTCATTACATTTAATGGTTGAAGCTGGGGAGCACCAGGTCAGCAGTTAGATGAGGCCTCAAAGTAAGTAGTGCAGAAAGTACAACTGATGGGTTTAGTGGCTCAGGAGCTTCCCTGTGAATTGGTGTGGAATTACTGGCAGAAAGCACTTGGATGAGACAGGCCCAACTGTCCTGATCCATTATTCTGCAGGATAATGAATCCGTGGTGCTTTGCAGGAGTTATAGTGTGGAGTGTGAACCTTAAGGTCTGGCAAACCTCCAGTGGGCATTGTGGCAAGCTGAGGACGCAGCTGGATGGAGCATCCCTTGGGATTTGTCCCA
>NW_021938949.1:5068998-5072264 GCF_001715985.3 Manacus vitellinus
AAGGCAATGGCTGCACGTCTGGGTGGTGGGAAGGACAATAATTCCTTATGTAATCCTGCAAATGATTCATGTCTTGGTTCCCCTCATTTGTTGTGTAATAAGCTAATTCGTGTATATATTTGTTACGAAGGCACGTTCGATGGCAAATTATGTGAACTAATTAGCTTATTACAGAATAAATGAAAGGAGATGGAACCTAAATTAACTGTGAGGTTTGGCATGATATTAAGATCCCTTTATTGCACATGAATTTCAGCCACAGCAATATGAGCAGTAATTACAGGTACTGTTGTCACGCTCTGGATGATGAATTAGCCACCTAACCAAAGTCCAATTTAATTGGAATTACTGACACTCTCAATGGAGCCACCAAAGCTCTGCCACCTTCCACCAGCAGGCTCGGGGTGGCCAGGCCTGAACGCAGAAATATTGGCCTGGGTTTTGGGTGACAGAGTTTGGGAAGAGGAGATGATTTCAGCTGCTTGGAAAACCACAGAACCATCACTTGGATGATTCTGTGTATGATTTGTAGGAAAGCAGGACCTGTACGAGCACTTTACGATGCTTTTGGCAAAACTAGTGTGAGGAACAATAACCATCAGCAAGGCAGAACCAAGAGGAGATGAAGGGAACACGCTGTTCCTCTGGATGTGGTTGGTAGGACTGCGCCTTGAGAGCAAATGTGTCAGAAAAAATTACATGGACGTTTCAGGAAATGTCTGTGTGATTCAGGAAATGTCCATCCAACACAAGAGAGATTAGTCTGGCAATTCAGAGGGGCTGGGACTTGGCTGGTGCTGCTGAGTGACCTTTCCTGTGGCGTCTTCCTCACGTGTATTTCGGAAGCAATTGCATTTTCTAAAGGGCTTCCTTAACAAAGGACCCTCTTGGAATGAATCCCTGGGAGCAGCTCTCAGATTCAAGCTCCTGTTGTTCTGAGCACATGTTGCCTCTCCGAGGTTTTGCTTAGGAAGACATCCCAGTGAACGAGTTAATCAAGTCATCCAAGGAACACAGCTCCGGCCCCGGCGAGGGCATTCTCAGAGGACACTCCTGCAGTGAGCAGCCCCCATCCTGCTGTCAGGGAGAAGACAAACCCTGGTTGTGTGCAGGAGAGCTGGAGACAGCCCAGCAGGCGCACGGCACGACGCGAATGCCCAAGGAAGGAAAAGCTGAATCGCCTTCCAAGGAAAGTTGTCCGGAAAAGAGCGGCATGAAAGAGCTGCAAGAGCTCAGGGTGTTCTCAGGGGGAGAACTTCTCCTGGCACCTGGGCTCACCAGAGGTATGAGGGTGTCACATCCATGAAGGTGTGGGTAACCCACACGTTTGGGATGGGAAAGTAGGGAATTGCTTCCACCCAATTCCTCCTTCATTTGTCCTCTGGTGGACACGTCCCTCCGGAGGCGGTGGCAGAGCAGGTGTGACAGCTGGCAGTGACAGCGTGTGCTGCACGAAGAGCCCTCTTGTCTGCATGGGAAGGTACCTCTTCCGTGCTCCAGCCTGTCAGAAAAGCCCCTGGGAGCTTGTGGAGGCTGTCTCAGTCCAATCAAGGATTTGTTCATCCTGACCTGGTGTTCTGTGCTGACGAGGAGCTCGTTTTGTCTCCGTGGTGCTGACTCTGCACCCCAAGCAGCTGGGCCAGCTGAGCAGGTACAGAGCTTGGGGGAGATCTCAGCTTTGGAAAGACAAAGGCTCATTTGTCTCCTTTCACTGTCGTGTGGTGCCCTGATCTGTTCCACAGCCATTGCCCACTTCACGTTGTGTCGGCTGCTGCTCATGATTGAAATCCTTCCCTGAGGGTTCCTTTGTCACCTGGAAATCTTTCAGCTAACACTCTAGTGGGAAGAATATCTTCTGTTTGAGTTAAAGTAAAAATTGTGTGTTCTTCAATGCACTTCTGCTGTGGCCAAACACAAGAATGAGCTCGGGGTCCCTCCTTGTCTGTGCTGTCACTGAGCCAAGAAAGGGTCTTGTCTGAGGAGATGGGAAGCACAAACCTTCAATCTGAGACCTGCTGGCAGGACGGGATTGGCAGAGGCATTCTTGGAATCACAGATGCTTTGGGTTGGAAGCGACCTTTAAAGCCCATCCAGTCCCACCCCCTGCCATGGGCAGGGACACCTCCCACTAGCCCAGGTTGCTCCAAGCCCCGTCCAACCTGGCCTTGGACACTTGCAAGGAGGGGACAGCCACAGCTTCTCTGTCAGTTTGAAGCCATCCCCCCTTATCCTATTCCCTTATCCTATTCCCCCCTTATCCTATTCCTACTTAGTCTACTTCCTCCTGGCTGGGCTGTCAGGACCTTTTTGGGGGCCTGTTTCTCCATTGCTGGGACCTCAAGACACCTCAGCCAAGCTCTTTACAAAATTCCAGCTCAGGAAGTGTTTCCCCAATTGTCCAAGGATCCTAGTAATGCTCTTGCTTGCCCGTCTGCTGCAACCTCTGTTCTCCCACTTCCAGTAGTCTTTAAAAATTTGGGGGAAGAGCCAAAAGACACTGGAGCAGAAGGAAAAGGATCTGAGGTTTCCA
This sequence comes from Manacus vitellinus, assembly GCF_001715985.3. Taxonomy (NCBI): domain Eukaryota; kingdom Metazoa; phylum Chordata; class Aves; order Passeriformes; family Pipridae; genus Manacus; species Manacus vitellinus. Next base: position 5,071,529 of record NW_021938949.1, read on the forward strand.
ACTGCAGTTGTGTTTGTGTGTGCAGTGTAGTTTTTAGCCCTGTTTTTAGAAGGAGCTGTCACAGTGGGTGCCCATGTTTTCAGTGCTCGTTGAGTACATAGTTTTTTGGCCAAAAGGACTTTTTTTGTCGAATGGTTCATTCTTTAAATCAGAGATATGTGTCACCAATGCTTATCTGTGCTGGATTTGGCAGGAAAATAGTTCGAAGCTTTTCATTTCCACTGCTTCAGGATGATGCTTTGTCACTCAACTTGAATCTGGTTTAGATCACTGAAAATATTTCCCTCTAAATCGTGGGGTTCGAGTTTTGTTGGTGTTGCCTTTTTTTTTTAATTTGGTCAGCCAAATAAACATCACTTTCTGCACTTGAAGAGCTTTCATGCTGAACAACCAATCTAAAAATATCCAGCCCTTTTAAAGCATCTCCGAGTGTGCTTCCAAGAGGATTAGTTGCTTTTGGAAAATCTCCTTCATTTTGAAGTTTAGAAGGAATTGTCCCGAATAGCACAAGTCAGAGAGGCCACCTTGATCCCTGGTGTGGTGCACTAACCTGGGGGTGTTGGAGGGACCCAGAAAACCTTCTGCAGCCTCTGTAGCTTTGGAAGAGTTTCACCCTGCCTCTATCATGGATTCTCGTGTTTAGAGTAGGAAGAGGGGTGTCTTCAGCAAGCCATGACCTAAACTGGAGTCCAGTGAGGTGATGAGAAAGCTACTGGTCCTGAAGTACATCAACAAC
>NW_021938949.1:5072531-5091360 GCF_001715985.3 Manacus vitellinus
GACTCGATGATCCCTGTGGGTCCCTTCCAACTCAGGATGTTCTAGAGGTCTGTAGTTCTTACAGGGAAATCTTGGTTTGGTTTGATTGCCCCAAACCTCCCCCATGATCAGCTGCTGCTTCTGAACCTTGTTCTGAGAGCTTGGGAGAGGCTCGTGTGCTGAGCCAAAGGTTCAGCTCCTTCACCTTCATGTCCCAGACTGTGAGCTGGTGGATCCATCCAGGAGAACAAGATACACCCACACACACTCTGATTAGTGTGAATGAGTAAAGCTCAGACACTTGGATGCCTGAAATGTGTTTGGTGTCAGAGTTCTGCATGGGGGGCTCCTTCTGTGCACCCTTTGCCTAATAATCTCTAATATATAATTTAAACAAGTTGTGAGATACACTCATCTATAAGCAAGGATCTCAGTCTGGCTTTGGTGCCCTTGTCCTCGTTGCAAACTCTCATCTTTCAGCTTTGCTCTGCTGTAAAACTCTGATTTATGAGGCTCTCTCCCACAATGGATTTGTCACTGCTGAAGCTAAACAGTTAAATACGTTCCCTGTGCAAAAGATACTTTACACAAACAGTGGAGACAGAGGCTAATTATGCCAGTAAATCAAACCTCATGAATATGGACTGAGATGGGATTTGTCAGAAGCAGCAGTTGTCTGAAATCAGTTGTCTGAAATTGGGAGGTTTTTGCTGCCAGATGAGGATCTTGCATTATTTAGTGTGAAACAGCAACAACAACTCACCTTCATTTTGTAGCAAACCCTGGGTTTATGCTGGTTTTAAGCCCATAGCTACACTTTCGTGTGGTTTTGGGCCACCAACAACAGCATCTCACTTTATTACACACTTTATTGTACACTTTGCTTTTCAAGATCCACTGAGAACTGGTAGCACTGACCAGGGATTGCATTTATGGGGAACAAATTTGAGAGGTCAGGAGTCCAAGACATGCAAAGATGCCCAGTTTCCTTTTTTTTTTGTCTTGAGAGCTACTTTTTAGAGCAGATTCATGCTTTGCAAGACTCTCAGTTTATAGAGAAATGGCTACAGTGAGCAAGCCCTCAAAGTGAAAGGAAAAGCATCTGTTCAGAGGACATTACTCAGTGTAATAAAACCTGTTGTTCTGACCACTGAGGTTACTTAACAAGATGTTTCATGAGGAAATAATTAAAATTGTGAGGTTGACTTCAAAAATAGTGAATTGATGATCTGCCAAGCACTCTGCCTGTGGAATACTCTTGTTAGTCACTGGGCAGTGCTTGGGAGCCAAATCAATGTGCCCGAGAGGGCAGAACCCAGAGATAAAGAGCCTTTCAGAAATGGATACTAAAGGCCTTATAAAACTTACTGAGACCATCACAGTAATTAATAGCTCTCACAATTTATAGCATTGGATCTTGTCTCGATAAAGTTTATAAAAATAACATCTGAAAAGGCCCTGCAGCAGGGCCAGGGGAGTGACGAGGTAAAGAGTAAATAAACCCAAACGAGCACGGCAGAACCCAGGGTTGCTGTTGGGTTCAGGGTGATTGATTTTGATGCAGATAATGCCCATCTTTCCCCAAAGGACTCAATTTAGGCCGAAGCAAAAAGTGTCTGAGCGCAAATTATAGCTGTCAGTCAAGGTGAAGACTTGCAATGGCTTGGAAGCACTTGGGTCTCTCTGTGTTTCTGGGTCACCTCCTGCCTCAGCCAGACACCGGGGGGGCCTGAAATTCTGGGATCAGGAGGAATTTCTGCTGGCCAGAGCTGGGCTTTGTGGGGCTCTCAGTGAAGGCTGAGCTGCTGATTTTGGTCCCAGGCTTAGGGGAGGCTGTCGCTACAAATGAGGATGGCTGAAGTAATTACAGGAGTGAAACGTTGCCCCGAGGAAGCTCCGGGGCTGAGCTGGGGCTGAGCTGCGGGTTCGTGTGCTCTGCCTTCAGGTCTCACCTGTTCAGCTCCACTTCTCACAGTCGCTTTCCCAACTCTCCTCCATTGATTAGTGGCACCTCGAGGTTAATTCCGAGCTGCAGCAGCCCCTCTGGCACCAGCCATTAGTGCCTTCTAATCCTCAGTAATTCAGTGTTTGACTTGGCTCATTGAAGCAGTTCGGGTTGGAGTTCGGGTGGGTTTTTTCCCCTGGATGGTTCTTTTTTTCTTTTTTTTTTTTACTTTTTTAAATGACAGTAAAGCAAAAAATAACCTGCTCTTGAATCGGCTATAGCCAAGAACTTGCAAAAATTTTGGCAGAGCTCAAAGACAAGGATTTTTATGATGAAAACTTCTTGACATAATAAAAGAAATTGTTCTGTGAAGTAACCCCAGAAAAAACAATGTAAACCTGTTGTCTCCCTGGGAGCAATGAGGAGGTCTGAGTTAATTGCCAGCATCTTTAATCTCCATCTCCCTTGTGATTTTCACTCTGGAGGTTCAGATTGACTCTGATTAGCTCGACTAGAAGACCTGATTCTGTCCCCAGTTACGCTGCTGTAAATCAGACGAGCATCTTTATTACAACTGATGAAATTGTTGTGGCATGAGCAAAGCAGGAGGGTCAGAATCACAGAAGACTTAAAAATAAGTCTGATTGTCCACTCTCATCCTGCTCATGTTAGTGGGGTGATCAGGGAGTGCCTGACTGGTGTCCAAGCCAGAGATCGATGAAGTTAAAATTGTCTTTATGTTCACCTGGGTGAGGTTTTTATTAAATTCTTGCAGTGATAAGAGAGAGGATCAGACATAAGACTGGGGGCTTTAGTACTTGCCCTCGTGGGTATTAATAGGAGAGAAATGATTTATCCCATCCCTGCCCACGGTGTGTGAGAGGTGAAGAACTGAACAAGCAGGGAAGGAGAATCAGCCTGAGCATCATACAGGGCCTCCAGTGGGTTGGAGAACAGCTCTGTGCTCTGCCCAGCCCAGGCCACTGAAGGCAAAAATCCTTTCCCCAGGCTGAGGGGACATCTGCAGTTTTGGGCACCACAATATGAGGAAGATCTGAAGCCAGTGGAGAGTGTCCAAAGAAGGGACACGAGGATGGGGAAGGGCCTGGATTTGAAGCTGTCTGAGGACACTGAGGGCACTTGGGGTGTTCAGCTGGAGCAGAGGAGACTGAGGGGAGACCTCAGTGCAGTTCCAACTGCCTGGGCAGGGGCAGAGGAGGGGCAGGGACTGAGCTCTGCTCTGGGGGCACCAGGGACAGCAGCCAGGGAATGGCTGGAGCTGTGTCAGGGCAGGCTCAGGTTGGATCTCAGGCAAAGGTTCTTCCCCCAGAGGCTGGTTGGGCACTGCCCAGGCTCCCCAGGGCAGTGGGCACAGCCCCAAGGCTGCCAGAGCTCCAGGAGGGTTTGGCTGATCCTCTGGGGCACAGGGTGTGACTCCTGGGGATGGGCCTGTGCAGGGCTGAGAGTGGGACTCGATGATCCCTGTGGGTCCCTTCCAGCTCAGCATGTCCTGTGATCTCCTCTCCCGCTGGGTCTGCAGCACAGTCAGAGCCAGCAGCCCCCTCCAGCACAACTGTGCCAATCATCTTAATGGAATCTTTCAGCTGTTTCCCTGCAGCTGCCAATATTGGTGCCACGTACCTTGCCCATCTTTTTCATCAGAGCTGAATTAGGAAACGTGTTCTCGCCGTCTTATCTCCGTGGATAAATAATTGTGTGTTGCATTTATTGGAGGCTTTGAACTGGTACATTTGGAGATGCTGTTTAATATGACTCTCTGTGAACAACCACGGCTTGAACAGAATTTAATTACCGAGAATGGATTGCTGAGATTGGAAAGCACAAGAAAGGTGCTCCAGGTCTTTGGAAGACATCTCCAAAGGGCTTGGAGGGCCAAATGCTGGAGGTGCAGTCAAGTGGATTAATCAAACTGGAAAGTGAAGAGAGGAGGAAGTCATTTCTGCTTAGTGCAATAGGTGAGATTGCAGTCAGGGTGCCCCAAGGGAGGAACAGCAGGCAAAGCAAGGCTGGAAAAATATACCCGTGTTCTTGGGAGAGTGGTGAGAGCTGCTGGATTTCCCCCTGACTTCATGGAATCCCAGAATGGTTTGGGTTGGAAGGGACCTTAAGGATCACCCAGTCCCACCCCCTGCCATGGCAGGGACACCTTCCACTAGCCCAGGTTGCTCCAAGCCCTACCCAGCCTGGCCTTGAACACTTCCAGGGATGGCACATCCACGAGTTCATCTGGTCTGAGAATTAAGTGTGTGGGATCAAAGTGTGCAGTGCAGCAGCGAACCTTGTGCAGATGCTTTTGTCTGAGTTCCAAAAATAGTTGGGAGAGTTCAGTTTGTGGTGTATAAACCAGCTGTTGGCAGGTTCAGATGGTCTGGTTCCCATTTACACCCAGGCCCTGCTGGGGATGTGCAGTGAAAACGTCCCCATGAAGTTGTTTGGAGCCCTTGAGAGGACAGCAAGGAAGAAGCCCCAGCAAGGCAAGAATCAGGCTGGAAAAATCCCAGAGCCTGTTCCAGACCAGACAGGTGGCTGTGCCTGTGTGTTGTCCTGCACTTCTCCAGAGCTCCCTGATTAGAAAAAGCAGGCGGATGTCTGTGATCCCTCTCTCCTCCAGGAACTGCTGCTACTCCCTAATCCTGGCAGCTCCGGGGTCCTTCCCCTCGGTACTGCTGCCTTTATACTGGATGGTGAGGCCCAGAATGAACCCCCAGAGATGTCAAACAGGAGAACAAAAGCCCAGAGGTCTGTTTATGCCTCCTGTATCCCCTTGCTTTACAAGTGAGTAGTAAATAATGCAAGTTCTAATTACGTCTTAAATATTCGCAGAGCAGGATGAACGTTCTGAGCCCTCCGGAGGAGAAACCTGGCGTGTTGATTGATTCTTGTTCAAAGTGCTGTCTAGCATGCACAAAAAATATCTCTATAAATGTTGGTTGGCCCTCAGTGTTGTCTCAGCAGCTGTTTCCCAGGTGGGGAGGTGGCAGCGCCTGCAGAAGCCCAAGAGCAGCCCTGGGGGAAACTCCTTTTGTACGGAGGGCTCCGTGTTTAATCATTCTAATATGTTAGATCTGAGGCTTGCCAGCCAAATGCAAATTCAGTGGAGAGGTGTAGCTGATATATTTGGGGTCTCTGGGCTCATTTGTCATCCCTAAGTGTAAATGGATGGAGCACCTGCTGTGCCAGCTGTGCCTCCAAACAGAGGGAAGGAAGGGAGGCAACTTGCAGAGCACAAAGGAAACAATTTCTTGGGTAATTGGCAGTGATTTGGTTTAGCCTTATGTCACCTCCCGACTTGATCCCTGTGTTTTCCCTGTGAACCTGCACTGGCTGTGAGAGGATCAGCTGCAGAGCACAGCCCACACAGGCGAGGGACGTACCCAGGAAGAACTTTGCTCTCTATAAATGTTTCACCCGTGTTCAGGGAAAGGCAGGAAGGGGCAGCTGGGCTTTGATTGCTTGTCTGTTCCACGAGGCTGAACACCCCGATTGCTGCCCTGATTATTAAACCCAGGCAGCTTAACCCCTTCCCAGGCTCCACGGGAATAACAGCACTGGAATCCACACAAAAAAAATGTGTCTTCTGCTGGAAACCATCTGCCACAGGTTGATCTCTGGGGTTCATGTTGACTAAAAGGATTCTTTTGGGGTTTGTTAAACCCCTGCCATTTCTGGGCAGGTCGGGACAGGTCAAGGGGCAATGGTTTTAAACTGCCAGAGGGCAGAGTTAGATTAGGGCAGGGTTAGATTAGATGTTGGGAAGGAATTCTTCCCTGTGAGGGTGGGGAGGCCCTGGCACAGGTTGCCCAGAGAAGCTGTGGCTGCCCCATCCCTGCAAGTGTCCCAGGCCAAGTTGGACAGGGCTTGGAGCAACCTGGGCTAGTGGAAGGTGTCCCTGCCTGTAGCAGGGGGTGGGACTGGATGGGCTTTAAGGTCCCTTCCAATCCAGTTCCATGGGTTTATGATTCTGTGAAGCAAAGCATCGTTGTCCCATTGCTGACCATCACTAACCAGCAGCGAGGGTGGGATATGAAGGAATATCTAATGGATATAAGGAGGAACAGGAGATGTGGGAGATGTTTGTGTAAAGCAGCTAGTGTGTCAGCAAACCTGATTGCTCTGAGTCTTTAGCAGCACTGACAGAGTAAAGCAGCTGCAGAGACAATTTTTCCCTGCTCCTTGGCAGATCCTGTTGGTTGGTTTTAGCTGGAGCTGTTCCTGCCGCCCTCTCACTCGAGTGCACGGGGGGTGTGAGGTTACACGGGCTCCAGCAGGGCAAGTGGGCTTGAAAACTGGCTGGTAAAACATCAGCACTGTGACTTTAGGGTGAGGAATCCCAGGTAGGTGGGATTTCCCTGCCAGCACCTGTGAGTGGATGCAAGGAGCCCTGACAGCCTCAGGGAAACTGGGAGTGCTGATGGTTGTGGGTACAGCAAAGCTCTCCCCTTGGACATGTGCTCACATCCTGAACATCCATGTCTAAGCTTCTTTCAGTTCCTTGACTGAAAAAAAACAGGAGGAAGGGTCAAGGATTCGTGTCTGACTCCCCTGAAAGGGCTTTGCCCTGGTGGGCCAAGGACAGGGTTTTATTCCCTGCCTCAACAGCAAGTGCTTTATGGATCAGCTTTTCCCACAGAAAGCCCTCTACACTGGTGAGGTTTGATCCTTTTCTTCCCACAGCAAGTTCCTTCGCTGCAAACATGGTTTAAATCAGGGATGATGCCGCTGGAATTGGAGGCAGGAGCAGTTCTGGGTTTTGCCAAGGCCACCAAGGCTCACGTTGGTGTGACGAGTCGCCGTGAGTCAGTTCAGGCAGGAGCTTTGATTCTGATGGAAATGGTGCTGGAATTCCAGCTCCAGGATTAGCAGAAAGATTGCACCAGAAGTTTGGTGTGTTTTATCTAAATAAGAACTGTAAATTACGTGGTAGAACTCACTTTGCTCTGCGCACAGGCTGTGTGGTGTTAATTAAATCCTCAGCTTCTTTTTTTAGTGAAAGGAAGACTGAGAAAACGAGTATTAAATCAATCCTATATTTAATTAAAGTAAGTCTCTTCCATTCAGATGCTTTCCCACTATGATATGGGTGATACAGTTGTAATCCTGAGCCAGTAGGAATCACAAAGAAATTGGTTTTGAGGAAACAAAATTGACTCCAAAACTGGGAATTTGATGGGTCACATCACAAAACCAGAAGCCAAAGGTAAAACTCCAGATCTCTGCACACAGAGGCTTTTTTGATTAAAATCCCTCCTTGGACTTTCTTGGTGCTGCCTCAAAACCAGTGTTGCAGGTGGTTTATTTGAACGTTTCACCATTTTAATTGTGCCAGATTCCTGTAGAAACCTCAGGCCAGTCCTTTGGTGACACTTTGCTGCTCTCCTAAGCCAACTGGGAACAGAAGTGCAGCAGGTCTGGATGGGTCCCAAGAGGTGCTGTGGAGTGCTGAGTACCAGGAACCATCAGAAGATTGACATCTAATAACTTTTTGTTTGACTTTTGTTCTTACACTTTCTTTCTCTGTCTTCCTGTAGGTTATAACCCTGGAAGGATGGGTTGACATCATGTATTATGTGATGGATGCACATTCTTTTTACAATTTTATATATTTTATATTGCTTATAATAGTAAGTATGAACTGGGAGACGCTCCTATTCCTTTTCCTTGTGGGGTCAAGTTGTTCCCTGGGTTCTTCACAGGGAAGAGCCAGGTAGGGCTCAGGGTGGGAGACCTTCCTGCTGCCATCAGGTGTGATCATGCAGGTTGTGGTTCGTGCTGTGGGGGCAGATTATTGGCTGTGACAGCCCTGCTCAGTGTCCCATGTGCTGCACAGTCACAGCCTGTCAGGCCATATGGTCTCCCCTCCCTCTCGCCCTCCCAGTCTTGGGCTTGTCACCTTGATGTGTCTGAACTGCCGTGCCTTGGCCAAGCAACTGTTCATCAGAACAAAAAGCAGAGAGGCTGTAGCTTTCCTTCCTTTGGTCTCCTCAATGTGCCAGAGGACACCTCCTTTCAGTGGAGGGCCCTCAAACTTCTGAACTTCACCTGAGCCCTTCAAATAACAATAATCCCAATAATAACACTGCAGCTTGCTGAGGTCTTACAGTGCTGTCATTCCTAAAAACAAAGTGTTACCCACTGGAGGTGCTGGAGGTTGTCTTCAGAAGCTGCCATTCCATGTTAATAAGGTTCTGTTTTTCCAGTGGGCACAACCTTCTCCAGGGGTCTACACATGTGGAAAAGGGAAGCATTTAAGTCAAGAAGGAAGCAGAGGGAAAGGTGCCTTGTAGTTGTAAGGCAGGACATGGGTGGAGGCACTTAAAAGTGCTTTGGAGGCTGGATATTCCCTATATATAACCCTGTCCTCGTCAGTGTGGGTTTGAAGGCCTTGGGAATTGAACCCAGCTCTCACCAGCAGTGGGAAAGGCGTGGATCAGAGCACTGAGAGTGTCCCAGTCATGGAGAGCATTTTGAAGTCAGTGGTTTTTGAGCTTTAGCAATGGACCATGAATAGTAGGGATTTATGCTCCACTGCTCTGAGCCCTTCTCTACATATGGAGCCTTGCAGAAAAGCCAGAAGGTGACTAATCTCCAAGTCACTTGGAGCTGGGAAAGGCACCCTTGCTGCTTCCCTACCGGTATCCAGGCTGATGTTCCAAACTGGAGATCAGCACCACAAACCATCTCCCAACGGCTTCCCCTGAGGATTCCCCAGACAATGGTCCAGATTAAATCCATGTGTGTCCTGCTGAGCCCAGCACAGAGGTTTGGCCCTGCAGACAGTGGCACTTCCCTGACGTCAGTCCCGTTCACGCCCAAGGGCACCGATTCCCTGCTGGGAATATTTGACATTTCCCTTTGGCGGATTTATGAACCCAAGTGGTGAAAAACCAGTTTGTGGAGTCAACAGCTGAGGGAAGAATGCAGCCTTAGGTCACTTCGCATTCTTGTCCTTGGGTCTTAAAACTCAGTTATCACCCAAGAACACATCAACTCAACCAGGCAATAAATCAAGCCCCTCTAGGAGCACTGAACCTCCTGGAGGTGAATTTTTCTGTGGCAGAGAGACACCAGAGTAAAAAGGTGAACTCTGTTAGGGTGTGATCAAAGTGACTGAAGAAAAGACCCTGTGTTCCAGTACAGCACAAATTGGACTTCAGACCATCTCTCCCTGCAGGTTGGCCAAATGTCCAAGACAGCTTGTTCTGTGGTGGTGACTGATTGACTGATTGCCTCGTGTTCCACCCGGCGTTAGCAGCAAATGTCATCCACATTGAGGGGAGGAAAGTGGGGAGGGCCATTGCTAGCAGCTCGCTTTGCCATGGCCAGAATAATTTAGCATGGTTTAGGAGCAAATTTAGCAGCCTGGGCATGTGTGGCCATGACATTTGGTGAGATTTGGCACGTTTGGAAGTCTCACCAAGAGGCGCACTTCACGTCCAGACGACGCGCGGTGGCGAGGAGCGTGAAATCCCTGCTAATCCCTCTCCCCGTGTTCCCTCCAGGTCGGTTCCTTCTTCATGATTAACTTGTGCCTGGTTGTGATAGCAACACAGTTCTCCGAGACCAAGCAGCGGGAGAACCAGCTGATGCAGGAGCAGCGGGCCCGGTACCTCTCCAACGACAGCACAATCGCCAGCTTCTCGGAGCCGGGGAGCTGCTACGAGGAGCTGCTCAAGTACATCTGCCACATCTTCAGGAAGGTGAAGCGCAGGACGATCCGCCTGTACAACAACTGGCAGAGCAAGCGCCGGAAAAAGGTGAACCCCAACAGCGGCACCAACGGGCAGAGCCACCGCGGCCGCAAGCGCATCACCTCCATCCACCACCTCATCCACCACCACCACCACCACCACCACCACCACTACCACATCAGCAACGGCAGCCCGCGGGGCCCGCGCCCCAACCCGGAGATCTGCGACCTGGAGCTCAAGGTGATGAAGCCCGGGGGCCAGCTGATGCTGCCTTCCCCGGCCCCCGGCGCGCAGAGCCCGGCCCCTCACCCCGACGCCGAGTCCGTGCACAGCATCTACCACGCCGACTGCCACGTGGAGGGACCCCCCGTCAACTGCAAGTCTTCCAGCGCCCCTGCCGGCATCAAACTGGCTGCCGGGCTCTCCAGCCGCGGCAACATGAACTACCCGACCATCCTGCCCTCGCCGACGAGCAGAGTCAGCTCCGCGCCTGTCCCCAAAGGGAAGAAGAACGGGAGTTCGCCGGTGGCCGTGGTTAATAGCCCGGTGAATTTGGGCATGGATTCTTATGGGAAGCTGCAGCAACTGGTAGGAGAACATGGTAAGGATCAGCAAACTGATTTTTTTTTTTTTTTTTTTGCTTAGGAGAACTGGGCAAAGGGTGAATTGCTCAAGAGCTGAGGTGTTAATGGTGGCCTTGTGGCTGCTGAAGGCAGAAGGAGGACAGGTGAAGACTGGGAGCTCTGTTCCCTCTGTCCTTGTGTTTGCAGTCACTGGGTAAAGCAAGATACAGGATGGTCCAGGCAGTGAGTTCAGGCTGTTGCTGGAGGCCTCTTTCCTGTGGTCACAGAATGTGGGTTTGAGCTCCTCTCATGTTCCTTGTGATATCCTGGAGGTTCTCCCTCAGTTCCCACCCAAGAACAGACCTGGACACCCCCTGGAATTACATCTCCAGTGAGTGATGGACCTGCCAGCTCCATCCCTGAAGCAGAGAAGCCCCAGGGGCTGGGAGGTACCTTGAAAGGGATGAGCAGGAGAAAACTGGTGGAGAAGCATGAGATACAGGAAGGGTAAGAAGTTTAAAACAGGGAGGCACTGAAAAAAACTCAAACCAGACACTTCTAGAAACTTCCAGTTCTGCTTTGAGGGGCCCCTGAGCCTCTGAATTTCTCCTTGGCAAGGAGGAGCAGAGGGTTTGGAGGGAGGCCCATGGCCACTGCAGGGTCATGCTCTGTGCTGGTCCTCAGAGGATGTGAGGAGGGCAGGAGCAGCAGAGCTGCACATCTCAGGCACTCCCCGTGTGCAGAAGAAATGTGGCACTGGGTGTTCCTGCAGATTTGGAGCTCCATTCAGTCTGAGGAGCATTCTGGGGGACTCTTCTGTACCTCAGTCCCATCCCTATCTGTGCACACTGCAGCAGCACCAGAACAGTCAGTGAGGTTTTATCTCCCCTCACATATAAATCACCCACTGGAGCAGTGATTACACGCAACACTTGGGTTTCTATTTTGCAAAACGTTTTTCCAGCCTTTGTAGCTGGAGCTGAAGGCTGAGGAATAGTCTTAAGCCCTCAAAGAGTGAAAAGTCAAAAAAGATCCAGCTTCTATTTTTTAATCTCTTTAAGCAAAGTCGTCATCTGTTTTTTTCGATGCCTGTGTTTTCCAAAACTGTTTATCTGCGTGTGCACGGACACAAATATTTACCCTAGTGATGTATGAGCCTAGCTTGGGGGGGGGTCACAGGAAAGGTTACTTGCCAGAGAGGTTGGGTGGCTTGTCTTTGTGAATTTTTTTTTTTTCCAAGTGACCATACAAAAGGGTAAAAGTGGATTGTTTATAGAAACTGCCTTGGGGAGCCGCTTCTGAGCACTCAGGAGCTTGGCAGAGGGGGCAAGGTTAGTTCCAGCGTTCTTCTGTTGTTCAGCAAGGACTTCATGTGAATCACTGGTTCATCTCTAACTGTGCAAATGAGTGAAGGTTACTGGGAGAATGTGTATTTACCTCGAGATAAAAGCCCAGGCTCTGCAGAAGTCTGGGAGCAGGAAGGCAAAGAGGAGCAGGAGAGCTGGTGAAGTCAGGGGTTTGGATCTTCGTGCTTGCAGGGGGAGCTGCTCTTGGGGTCTTCAGGAGAAGAAAGCCCCAAATCTCAGTCCCAACTGTGATATCCCAGGACCAGTTCAGGGATTTTGGAGGTTTTCACGCAGCCTGCGGTGGTTCTTTGAAAGCTGGAGATTAGATTGAGTTGTTATTAATAATGCAATTATAGTGCCCTCTTTTCACAGAGGGATTTCGGCCCCGAGGATGCCAAAATGCTTTAAACAAATCTCCTGGAATTGTTTTGTCTCTTTCAGAAGTGTGGTCACAGTGGGGGAAGGGGTGGATGCTGCTGATCTTGGCTGCTGAGCTGCTGCTTATCCATCCCCTGGGGAGCACAGGGGCTGGGAAGGGATGGGAGGCAGCTGGGTCCATCTGGAGACCCTGTCCTGCCATGTGTCAGTGCCCAGCTCTTCCCCTTCATGGCTTTGGCTCTTTCCAGACCCTCCTTCCCACTTCTGTCACACCATGTGTCAGTGCCCAGCTCATGGTTCTGCCTCTTTCCAGGCCCTCCTTCCCAACCCAACAGGGCTGAGTCAGATTCACTTCTGCGCCACAACCACCTTCACAGATCAGAGGTGATGGATGTGACTTCAAGGCTTCAAGGATGATCTTTGGTGCCAAACAAAGCAGCTCCTGAGGGTGTAGCTCTGCCAGACACAGGTCCCAACTCGTGTTTCTCCATCCCTAAACTCAGCAAAGGAGCCATGTGAGGTCCTACCCAGTTCTCAGTGGGGAAGGTGAGATGGGCTCACGAGCTCTCCCAGCCCTCCTGGTCTCAGCCTTTTTGGGCAAACAAAGAGCTGCCCAAATTCACTTAATTCCCTCTCTCCTCTTACAAGTCAACAAGCAGAGTCTGTTCACTGCAAGACTTGTGCAAGGAGAGCCCAGAAGTGATAATTGAGAGCATTAAGGAGGCATTAGCAGCCAGGGCACTCGAAGCCCCAGCTGGAAACAAGGTTGGTGTCTGCTGGGAAAGATGCAGTTGTGGGAGAGAGTATTCTCTTCCCTCCTTTTGTTGTGGATTTGAACAGCAGAAAGTACAGGCTGTTCCTCTGTGTTCTCGTGCCCTGCAATGCTGGGAGGTTATTTTAGCAGGCAGCCAAGGAGACTCTGGTATTTTGAAGACATCTGTGGCGCCAGTGCATTTCATATAATTTTTAACACTTTGATAGCATTAAAAGCTGTCTGGAAAGCCCCTTCCCTCTGTTGTCCATCTACTGTGCCTGTGCTGAGCCTTTCCATGTTGGACCAGTCCTGATCAGGAGCTGGAGTGCAGTGCTGTTGCAGGCTGAGCAAGGGGGAAATATTCCTGATCCTCCTGGTGTCCTTGATGTATTACCAGGAGGCCTGTCCTGGCTTTCAGGGCTGTTTTGAAGGTCAGTGATGTCTCTGTGACGTTCAGACAAGTAAAATGTATTTTGACTCTTGTCACAACCCAGTTTTCAAGTGATTGGGTTGCTTTGGCTTTGTTTGGTGCTGCCTCCTCTTTAAAGATGTGCTCAGCCAGGAGTGGCTGAAATCAGCATTCCTGCTGGGTGAGCTCCAAGCTCCAGGGTCCAGAGCCAGGGGCATCCAATGCTTTTATCTTGGACTCCCCAAAACCGATCCAAGTGGTCCCCATCCAATCTCCAGACAGGAGCATGTGGATGTGGCACTCAGGGATAGGGTTTAGTGGTGAACATGGTGCTGGGCTAATGGTTGAACTCAATGATCTTAGAGTTCTTTTCAAACCTTAATGAACCTGTCATGGGGGAAAACTGTCCCCTCGACTTATTTCCCTGAATCTCAAGGAAAACTTCCATTGGTGCTTAAATGGCATTTTGTGGGAAGGGTCCCATGCTCCCAGTATTGTGTTTATGTTGGGGGTTTTTTTCCCCCTTGCCATTACTATCTGGTTCCAAAACATAAGGAAACTAAGAACTCGGTTCCTAAATAAGAGGAAACTAAGAATTTGTTATATGTTGAATATGAGGAAATAAAATCTGGTTCCCATTCCACCCAAATCATCCTCGTTACACTTGTCCCTGTCTTCTCCATTCCCTGGCTCCACGAGGGCAGTCAGGCTTTCTCCTCACACTGCAGAACATGTGGCAACGTGTTTGATTTTAAAACACCCTGAACACTCAGTCCTGGGCCTCCAGCAAAGAATTCACCTGAGCTTTATTAAAGGCTGAAGGAGGGATGAAGGAGATTGAGGGGACTACGTGACTCCCGGAGCTGTGATCTGTGGTCTGGAGCCACCTTTGGTCCGTTCCTCCCTCTCCCTCCTCATTATGAGCTAAATGGAAGCACTGTTGGAAGCTAAATTGGGTGTAGCAGCTTGATAGCTCTCAGGTATCACTGATGATGTGAGCCTGGGCAGAGGTAATCAGGAATAATTGAAAAGGAGGGGTGTGTCCATCAGCCTTCCCTCAGCCCAGGGCACTGAATGGGTGCCATGCTCTGGAGGGGGTAGAGGGTGAGTGTCAGGGCTGGGGGAAAGGAAATCAGAGGGGAAAATGAGGCAAAACCAGAGCTGCTCAGTAAGATGGCTGGCTGGAAGACTTTTTTAGGGTGTGGAGAATAATTCCTATGAGGAGCAGCTGAGTGGGCTCAGCCTGGAGAAGAGGAGGCTCAGGGGGAAAGTGTTTCCATCTCTCCTACTCCCTGACAGGAGGGGGAACCAGGGAGAGGGGGTGATTTGGGTTCTGCTCCCAGGGAACGAGAGACAGGAGGAGAGGAAACAGCCTCAAGTTATGCCAGGAAAGGTTCAGGTGGGATATTAGGGAAAATTTCTTCACTAAAAGAGTGGCTAACCACTGGAAGGGACTGCCCTGGGTAGTGGTGGATCACCATTCCTGGAAGTGTTCAGAAAGCACCTCCAAGAACCACCAGGAGTCAGCCCCGTGAAGCAGACGTGGCACTTCACAATGTGCTTTAACAGGCTGGTGTTATTCAGTCAAAGGTTGGTCTGGATGGTCATGGAGGTCTTTTCCAACCTGAACGATTCCATGATTAAGTTAGTTTGAGGAGGGGGCAGGAGCTGCCCTGCCCGGGGCAGAGCAGAGCGGGGTGTCCCGGCGCGGTGGCTCACGGTGCGCGTGTCCCTTGCAGGTCTGCGGCGCACGCCCAGCCGGCTGTCGGGGCTGAGCACGGCCCCCCTGCCCAGCCCCCCCGGCCCCACCCTGACCTGCGAGCTCCAGGACTGCCCCTTCTGTGCCAGCCTCCTGGACGACCCCGAGTTCGCCCTCAGCGACTCCGAGAGCTGCGACTCCGACAGCAACGGCGTCTACGAGTTCACGCAGGACCTGCGGCACGGCGACCACCGGGACCAGCTCCAGCAGCAGAGGGGCAGGAGGAGGAGGAAGAAGAAGAAACCCAAGGAGAGGAACAAGGTCGTGCAGCTGTGGAAGGCTTTTGGCAGCAAACTGAAGAGGATCGTGGAGAGCAAGTACTTCAACCGGGGCATCATGATCGCCATCCTCATCAACACCCTGAGCATGGGCATCGAGTACCACGAGCAGGTGAGGGCGGCGCTGCCCCGGGGAGATCTGAGGGCCGGGGGTTTCGTGGCGTGGGGTGACTCTTCAGAGCCGTGTCAGAAGAGGAATGAGTGATTTTTGTGCCATTTGGAAGCACCAAATGGGACCGAAGGCTTGGTCCTGTGTGTGCACGATTAGCAGAGTCATCCTTGGCGCGTGGAGCGCCTGGGAGGGGGCTGGCAGAGTGAGGGGTGAGGAGTTTAGCTCTGAGGTGTGCAGAGCTTAAATGTGTGTGTTGGCCATGTCTGCTCAGAGCCTGGCTGCTTGTTGGCTCTGAATTATTCATGTAGACACTAATTTTTCTGGTGGAAATACCCCTTTGGTCCGGTGGTGGTGGTGCACAGTGGACCTTGCAGTGCAGACAACCCGTGCAGAAACTTCTTCTTTGATCCCGGACCTTTAAATAAAGACTCGAACTATCAGGCAGTGCTAAAACAGCAAAGAACAATAAACAAAGGTTAGTTTCTCCCTGAGGGCTCCAAAACCTTTACTTTGATCTCATAGGGTGCAAGTAGGGCTTTTTCTTAAGTGGTTGGAGAGAAGCTGTGCTGTTCTTCCCAGTCTGAACGTGGTGATGGCAGAGAGCGGTGCTGGCAGTGAGGACAGCTTGTCCTTGTTGGCTGGTGGAGGCTGGAGGGGCTGTGCAGTGGGAGAAGGGAGGTGAGTCATCTGAGTATCTCCAGTTGGTCGCTCTGGGAAGGTTATGTTCTTCTGGGCTTTTCTTTCTTGGAAAAAATTGGTTATTTTCAACCGTTTTCTCTGGAATTTCTTGTGCCGCCTCTGTATCAGGTGCAGGAAATGCATCCCAGTGAGGCCAGGAGATCCTTGTACTCATCTTCTGGGAGGTGGATAGTCAGAGGGTCATCCAGTGCTCCCCCAAAATCTTCACTGCAGGATCAGGAACAGGTCAAAGTTATTTATGAAGCTGTTCCTCCTCTCTTCCGTGGTCTCTCCATTCAGGAGTGAGGAGGGAAAGGCAGGCTGAGTAGCATAATACATCCAAAGGCAGGACAAGAGGCTCTGCATTATCTTTCCCATCATTTCCCAGGATTAAGTCCTGCTCAGGACCGTGACAAACAATCCCCTAGAGTGCTGCTATTTGATTTTTCTCTCCACTCCTGTGCTTTAAAACCCCCATATTTCGAGCTGAGACATATTTTCTTTCAGAAAAGCCAGTGCTCAGCTAAAACACCCAAACCTCGGGTGTGCAACAATAAATTGGTTCAGAGTTCCAGCAGAGAGTGTCCAAACCCAACAAGGATAGAGCTGTCGCTGTCGGCTTCCTGTCTGCTTAGTTGTTGCACTAGTTTTAAAATTGGGAAATACACCTTGTCAATAGCTCCTGAATAGACCATTCATTCCTCTTGGCAGCTGCATTTCTGCACGGATACCCTTTTGTCAGGTGGATACAGCTTTGTCAGGCCTTGGATATTGCTGTGATGGGAGCTGGGGGAAAACCTTAGGCAGGCAGCAGTGAGAAAACCCAGGGATTGCATGGATTGTGTCCACAATCACTTGGATGAAGGTAAATTGTAATAATTACATCCTTGCCGCTCACACAGGAAAGCTGCAGCTGTCAGGTTTATATTGGGTTTTACCTTGTAAAAGATTTGCTTTCAACCATCCCAAAGCCAATGGCAATAAAGGTTCTGCAGCTTTTGGCTACAGGTTCCCACCAGCACTGCCCAGTGTGGGCCCAATAAAAAGGGAGGAATTTTGAAGTGAGACCTGTAAAAGTTCCTCCACGTGCCTGACTGCAAAGTGTCCCTGGGACACAGCAGGATAAGTGGAGCTGTCAGAGCCCAGTGTGGTGACACCTCACCCAAACTGTGAGGTGTCCATATCAACAGTGTCCCAGAGGATGAGGCGCTGTCCAAAAGCAATAGGAAAGGGCTCTGGGCTCCCAGATTGTTTGGCAGGAAAATCCGGGGCTGCTGTGGCAAAGTGGGGTGATTTGGGAACCCTCAGCCCCCCTCGTGTGAGAATTGGCTGCGAGGCTCAGGGTGGGGGCTGCTTTGTGTGGAGGTCAGGAGGTGCCTGAGCCAAGTGTCCCAGCCCCACAGCGTGGTGTTGGGGTGGAGGGGAGGTGAGAACAGCTCTGTTTGGGTAAGCCATGAGCATTGCCAGGAAAAACACTTTCAGCACAGCTTTGTGGTTGCTGAGTGGCAGATGCTGCCCGTTCCCTCTGCTCAGAGCAGGTCCTACCAGGCGAGGTGTGAGCCTTCCCCGGGCTGTAACCAGGTGTGGGTGTTGCCACATCTCCTTCTCCACCCTCCCAAGGGCAAACCTAGAGGCCATTCCCCAGGGCGTAAGGATTTAGGAGCACTCTGTGGCTGTCCCTCTGTTTTCCTTGCTCCCACCAAGCTGTTCAGTGTTACCCCGAGAGCAGTGGTCAGGGGCTCCCGTTGGGGAGCTGGTGCTCTGTGCCTGCTGACAACACCACGGGAAGGGGTCTCCTGGGCCCTGAATCCCTGCAAAACAGAATCCTGGAACCCCAGAATGGTTTGGGTTGGAAGGGACCTTAAAGCTCATCCAGTTCCACCCCCTGCCATGGGCAGGGACACCTTCCACTAGCCCAGGTTGCTCCAAGCCACATCCAACTTGGCCTTGGACACTTCCAGAGGAGGGGCATCCACAATTTCTCTGGGCAACACTCTCCCACCAACACTCCCCACCATTTGTTCTGGGTGAAGCAGCTCAAGCAGGTTCCCTGATCTTGACTTTTGCCAGTTATTTTCAGCCAGTGACTGGTTCTATCAAACTGGGCTGCAAACAAACCAGTGCAGCAGCCACAGAAAAGCCTTCCCCAAACCTCACTGTCTGTAAGGAAATGCCAAATCCCTTTTATAAAAAATTACTGGTGGCTTCCTGCCTTTCTTTTCCAGCTTGTCAGACTTCCTAGTCATCAGTGGCTTTGCAAGTAGATGGGCACAGCACAGACACTTTTTGATTCGAGTGCTGTTCATAGCCAAGGCATCGATCCTGTGTGTGTGGGAGGGGTGGGGGGTTCTGAACAACATATGGTGAGGAAGATACAGCAGTGCTGGTCCTCTGTTATCCTGCCTTTCATCCTGGGACACAGCACTGCTCTGCAGAGAAGTCTCACGGAGCCCTCTTGAGGCAATGGAGCATCATTGTCCATGTGTTCTGGGTGAGGGAATCGAGGTTGGAAGGTGCCAGGCTGGAGGCAAAACCTGGTGGGCTTCTGGCCCTTCTTGTAACCACAGGGCAGGGGGACGTGGGTGCTGTAGCAGAGCTTTGGGAGCACCCCTTGGCAAGACAGGAGGGTGACTTCCAGATGATTGAGAGCCCTGTCCATATCCAGATCTCCTCAAGGCTTCAGGATATGTTTTTATGGGAATGTGAAGCTCCCAGCACTGCTCACACAGCTACTCTGGCTGCTCTTGGCTAATGTGGTTGGCACCACCCCATTTAATGCATGTAGCCCATGTAGAATTACAGAATCATGGAATGGTTTGGATGGGAAGGGACCTTAAAAGATCATCTCATTCCAAGCCCCTGCCATGGCAGGGACACCTCCCACTAGCCCAGGTTATTCCAACCTGGCCTTGGACACTT